>NC_072417.2:9393939-9696969 GCF_028858775.2 Pan troglodytes
ATGTGTTTAAACATGGAAATATCTCCACTGCAGTCTATATAAACATGGAAATATCTACACTGCGATCTGTATAAACATGGAAATATCTACACTGCGATCTGTATAAACATGGAAATATCTACACCGTTATCTGTATAAATATGGAAATATCTACACCGCTATCTCTATAAACATGGAAATATCTACACCGCCGTCTGTGTAATCATGGAAATATCTACACTGCTATCTCTACAAACATGGAAATATCTACAATGCCATCGGTAAAAACATGGCATTACCTATACAGTCATCTGTATAAACATGGAAATATCTACACCGCCATCTGTATAAACATGGAAATATCTACAATGCCATCTGTATACACATGGAAATACCTACATGGCAATCTGTGTATAGATGGAAACATCAACACCGCCATCTGTACAAACATGGAAATATCTACACCGCTATCTGTATAAACATGGAGATATCTACACTGCGGTCTGTATAAACATGGAAATTTCTACACCGGTATCTGTATAAACATGGAAATATCTACACCACGATCTATATAAACATGGAAATATTTACGCCGCTATCTGTATAAACATGGAAATATCTACACCACGATCTGTATAAACATGGAAATATTTACACCGCTATGTGTATAAACATGGAAATATCTACACCGCTATCTCTATAAACATGGAAATATCTACAAAGCCATCTGTGTAAACATGGATATACCTACACAGTCATGTGTAGGACTATGGAAAAATCTACACTGCCATTTGTATAAACATGGAAATATCTACAGAGCCCTCTGTATAAATATGGAAATATCTGCATAGGCATCTGTATAAACATGGAAATATCAGCACCGCTATCTGTATAAACATGGAAATACCTACACCGCTGTCTCTATAAACATGGAAATATGTACACCGCTATGTGTATAAACACGGAAATATCTCCACTGCTCTCTGTATAAACATGGAAATATCTACACAGTCATCTGTGTACAGATGAAAATATCAACACCGCCATCTGTACAAACATGGAAATATCTGCACCGATATCTGTATAAACATGGAAATATCTACACCGCGGTCTGTATATAAACGGAAATAGCTAAACCGCTATCTGTATAAACATGGAAATATCTACACTGCTATCTCTATAAACATGGAAATATCTAAAATGCCATCTGTAAAAACATGGAAATACCTATACAGTCATCTGTATGAACATGGAAATATCTACACCACCATCTGTATAAACATGGAAATATCTACAATGCCATCTGTATACACATGGAAATACCTACACGGCAATCTGTGTATAGATGGAAACATCAACACCGCCATCTGTACAAACATGGAAATATCTACACTGCTATCTGTATAAACATGGAAATATCTACACTGCGATCTGTATAAACATGAAAATATCTACACCGCTATCTGTATAAACATGGAAATATCTACACCATTATCTGTATAAATATGGAAATATCTACACCGCTATCTCTATAAACATGGAAATATCTACACCGCCATCTGTGTAATCATGGAAATATCTACACTGCTATCTCTATAAACATGGAAATATCTACAATGCCATCTGTAAAAACATGGCATTACCTATACAGTCATCTGTATAAACATGGAAATATCTACACCGCCATCTGTATAAACATGGAAATATCTACAATGCCATCTGTATACACATGGAAATACCTACATGGCAATCTGTGTATAGATGGAAACATAAACACCGCCATCTGTACAAACATGGAAATATCTACACCGCTATCTGTATAAACATGGAGATATCTACACTGCGGTCTGTATAAACATGGAAATTTCTACAGCGTGATCTGTATAAACATGGAAATATCTACACCGCTACTTGCATAAACATGTAAATATCTGCACAGCTATGTCTATAAACATGGAAATACCTACACCGCCATCTGTATAAATATGGAAATACCTACAAAGTCATCTGTATAAACATGGAAATATCTACACAGCCATCTGTATAAACATGGAAATATCTACACAGCCATCTGTATATACATGGAAATATCTACACCGCTATCTGTATAAACATGGAAATATCTACACCACCTTCTACATCTCCATGGAAATATCTGCGCCGCCTTCTGTATAAACATGGAAATATCTACACGGTCATCTGTGTATAGATGGAAATATCAACACCGCCATCTGTACAAACATGGAAATATCTGCACCGCTATCTGCATAAACATGGAAATATCTACACCGCGGTCTGTATAAACATGGAAATAGCTAAACCGCTATCTGTATAAACATGGAAATATCTACACTGCTATCTCTATAAACATGGAAATATCTACAATGCCATCTGTAAAAACATGGAAATACCTATACAGTCATCTGTATAAACATGGAAATATCTACACCACCATCTGTATAAACATGGAAATATCTACAATGTCATCTGCATACACATGGAAATACCTACACGACAATCTGTGTATAGATGGAAACATCAACACCGCCATCTGTACAAACATGGAAATATCTACACTGCTATCTGTATAAACATGGAAATATCTACACTGCGGTCTGTATAAACATGGAAATTTCTACAACAGTATCTGTATAAACATGGAAATATCTACACCACGATCTGTATAAACATGAAATATTTACACCGCTATTTGTATAAACATGGAAATATCTACACCGCTATCTCTATAAACATGGAAATATCTACAAAGCCATCTGTATAAACATGGAAATACCTACACAGTCATGTGTAGGAAATGGAAAAATCTACACTGCCATCTGTGTAAACATGGAAATATCTACAGAGCCCTCTGTATAAATATGGAAATATCTGCATAGGCATCTGTATAAACATGGAAATATCTGCACCGCTATCTGTATAAACATGGAAATAGCTACACCGCTGTCTCTATATACATGGAAATATATACAACGCTATGAGTATAAACATGGAAATATCTCCACTGCTGTCTGTATAAACATGGAAATATCTACAGCGTGATCTGTATAAACATGGAAATATCTACACCGCTACTTGCATAAACATGTAAATATCTGCACAGCTATGTCTATAAACATGGAAATACCTACACCGCCATCTGTATAAATATGGAAATACCTACAAAGTCATCTGTATAAACATGGAAATATCTACACAGCCATCTGTATAAACATGGAAATATCTACACAGCCATCTGTATATACATGGAAATATCTACACCGCTATCTGTATAAACATGGAAATATCTACACCACCTTCTACATCTCCATGGAAATATCTGCGCCGCCTTCTGTATAAACATGGAAATATCTACACGGTCATCTGTGTATAGATGGAAATATCAACACCGCCATCTGTACAAACATGGAAATATCTGCACCGCTATCTGCATAAACATGGAAATATCTACACCGCGGTCTGTATAAACATGGAAATAGCTAAACCGCTATCTGTATAAACATGGAAATATCTACACTGCTATCTCTATAAACATGGAAATATCTACAATGCCATCTGTAAAAACATGGAAATACCTATACAGTCATCTGTATAAACATGGAAATATCTACAACACCATCTGTATAAACATGGAAATATCTACAATGTCATCTGTATACACATGGAAGTACCTACACGGCAATCTGTGTATAGATGGAAACATCAACACCGCCATCTGTACAAACATGGAAATATCTACACCGCTATCTGTATAAACATGGAAATATCTACACTGCGGTCTGTATAAACATGGAAATTTCTACAACAGTATCTGTATAAACATGGAAATATCTACACCACGATCTGTATAAACATGGAAATATTTACACCGCTATTTGTATAAACATGGAAATATCTACACCGCTATCTCTATAAACATGGAAATATCTACAAAGCCATCTGTATAAACATGGAAATACCTACACAGTCATGTGTAGGAACATGGAAAAATCTACACTGCCATCTGTGTAAACATGGAAATATCTACAGAGCCCTCCGTATAAATATGGAAATATCTGCATAGGCATCTGTATAAACATGGAAATATCTGCACCGCTATCTGTATAAACATGGAAATAGCTACACCGCTGTCTCTATAAACATGGAAATATATACAACGCTATGAGTATAAACATGGAAATATCTCCACTGCTGTGTGTATACACATGGAAATATCTACACCGTGATCTGTATAAACATGGAAATATCTACACAGCTATGTCTATAAACATGGAAATACCTACACCGCCATCTGTATAAACATGGAAATAACTACAAAGTCGTCTGTATAAACATGGAAATATCTACACAGCCATCTGTATAAACATGGAAATATCTACACAGCCATCTGTATATACATGGAAATATCTACACCGCTATCTGTATAAACATGGAAATATCTACACCACCTTCTACATATCCATGGAAATATCTGCGCCGCCTTCTGTATAAACATGGAAATATCTACACGGTCATCTGTGTATAGATGGAAATATCAACACCGCCATCTGTACAAACATGGAAATATCTGCACCGCTATCTGTATAAACATGGAAATATCTACACCGCGGTCTGTATAAACATGGAAATAGCTAAACAGCTATCTGTATAAACATGGAAATACCTACACTGCTATCTCCATAAACATGGAAATATCTACAATGCCATCTGTAAAAACATGGAAATACCTATACAGTCATCTGTATAAACATGGAAATATCTACACCACCATCTGTCTAAACATGGAAATATCTACAATGTCATCTGCATACACATGGAAATACCTACACGACAATCTGTGTATAGATGGAAACATCAACACCGCCATCTGTACAAACATGGAAATATCTACACTGCTATCTGTATAAACATGGAAATATCTACACTGCGGTCTGTATAAACATGGAAATTTCTACAACAGTATCTGTATAAACATGGAAATATCTACACCACGATCTGTATAAACATGGAAATATTTACACCGCTATTTGTATAAACATGGAAATATCTACACCGCTATCTCTATAAACATGGAAATATCTACAAAGCCATCTGTATAAACATGGAAATACCTACACAGTCATGTGTAGGAAATGGAAAAATCTACACTGCCATCTGTGTAAACATGGAAATATCTACAGAGCCCTCTGTATAAATATGGAAATATCTGCATAGGCATCTGTATAAACATGGAAATATCTGCACCGCTATCTGTATAAACATGGAAATAGCTACACCGCTGTCTCTATATACATGGAAATATATACAACGCTATGAGTATAAACATGGAAATATCTCCACTGCTGTCTGTATAAACATGGAAATATCTACAGCGTTGTCTGTATAAACATGGAAATATCTACACCGCTACTTGCATAAACATGTAAATATCTGCACAGCTATGTCTATAAACATGGAAATACCTACACCGCCATCTGTATAAATATGGAAATACCTACAAAGTCATCTGTATAAACATGGAAATATCTACACAGCCATCTGTATAAACATGGAAATATCTACACAGCCATCTGTATATACATGGAAATATCTACACCGCTATCTGTATAAACATGGAAATATCTACACCACCTTCTACATCTCCATGGAAATATCTGCGCCGCCTTCTGTATAAACATGGAAATATCTACACGGTCATCTGTGTATAGATGGAAATATCAACACCGCCATCTGTACAAACATGGAAATATCTGCACCGCTATCTGCATAAACATGGAAATATCTACACCGCGGTCTGTATAAACATGGAAATAGCTAAACCGCTATCTGTATAAACATGGAAATATCTACACTGCTATCTCTATAAACATGGAAATATCTACAATGCCATCAGTAAAAACATGGAAATACCTATACAGTCATCTGTATAAACATGGAAATATCTACAACACCATCTGTATAAACATGGAAATATCTACAATGTCATCTGTATACACATGGAAGTACCTACACGGCAATCTGTGTATAGATGGAAACATCAACACCGCCATCTGTACAAACATGGAAATATCTACACCGCTATCTGTATAAACATGGAAATATCTACACTGCGGTCTGTATAAACATGGAAATTTCTACAACAGTATCTGTATAAACATGGAAATATCTACACCACGATCTGTATAAACATGGAAATATTTACACCGCTATTTGTATAAACATGGAAATATCTACACCGCTATCTCTATAAACATGGAAATATCTACAAAGCCATCTGTATAAACATGGAAATACCTACACAGTCATGTGTAGGAACATGGAAAAATCTACACTGCCATCTGTGTAAACATGGAAATATCTACAGAGCCCTCCGTATAAATATGGAAATATCTGCATAGGCATCTGTATAAACATGGAAATATCTGCACCGCTATCTGTATAAACATGGAAATAGCTACACCGCTGTCTCTATAAACATGGAAATATATACAACGCTATGAGTATAAACATGGAAATATCTCCACTGCTGTGTGTATACACATGGAAATATCTACACCGTGATCTGTATAAACATGGAAATATCTACACAGCTATGTCTATAAACATGGAAATACCTACACCGCCATCTGTATAAACATGGAAATAACTACAAAGTCGTCTGTATAAACATGGAAATATCTACACAGCCATCTGTATAAACATGGAAATATCTACACAGCCATCTGTATATACATGGAAATATCTACACCGCTATCTGTATAAACATGGAAATATCTACACCACCTTCTACATATCCATGGAAATATCTGCGCCGCCTTCTGTATAAACATGGAAATATCTACACGGTCATCTGTGTATAGATGGAAATATCAACACCGCCATCTGTACAAACATGGAAATATCTGCACCGCTATCTGTATAAACATGGAAATATCTACACCGCGGTCTGTATAAACATGGAAATAGCTAAACAGCTATCTGTATAAACATGGAAATATCTACACTGCTATCTCCATAAACATGGAAATATCTACAATGCCATCTGTAAAAACATGGAAATACCTATACAGTCATCTGTATAAACATGGAAATATCTACACCACCATCTGTATAAACATGGAAATATCTACAATGTCATCTGCATACACATGGAAATACCTACACGACAATCTGTGTATAGATGGAAACATCAACACCGCCATCTGTACAAACATGGAAATATCTACACTGCTATCTGTATAAACATGGAAATATCTACACTGCGGTCTGTATAAACATGGAAATTTCTACAACAGTATCTGTATAAACATGGAAATATCTACACCACGATCTGTATAAACATGGAAATATTTACACCGCTATTTGTATAAACATGGAAATATCTACACCGCTATCTCTATAAACATGGAAATATCTACAAAGCCATCTGTATAAACATGGAAATACCTACACAGTCATGTGTAGGAAATGGAAAAATCTACACTGCCATCTGTGTAAACATGGAAATATCTACAGAGCCCTCTGTATAAATATGGAAATATCTGCATAGGCATCTGTATAAACATGGAAATATCTGCACCGCTATCTGTATAAACATGGAAATAGCTACACCGCTGTCTCTATATACATGGAAATATATACAACGCTATGAGTATAAACATGGAAATATCTCCACTGCTGTCTGTATAAACATGGAAATATCTACAGCGTGATCTGTATAAACATGGAAATATCTACACCGCTACTTGCATAAACATGTAAATATCTGCACAGCTATGTCTATAAACATGGAAATACCTACACCGCCATCTGTATAAATATGGAAATACCTACAAAGTCATCTGTATAAACATGGAAATATCTACACAGCCATTAGTATAAACATGGAAATATCTACACAGCCATCTGTATATACATGGAAATATCTACACCGCTATCTGTATAAACATGGAAATATCTACACCACCTTCTACATATCCATGGAAATATCTGCGCCGCCTTCTGTATAAACATGGAAATATCTACACGGTCATCTGTGTATAGATGGAAATATCAACACCGCCATCTGTACAAACATGGAAATATCTGCACCGCTATCTGCATAAACATGGAAATATCTACACCGCGGTCTGTATAAACATGGAAATAGCTAAACCGCTATCTGTATAAACATGGAAATATCTACACTGCTATCTCTATAAACATGGAAATATCTACAATGCCATCTGTAAAAACATGGAAATACCTATACAGTCATCTGTATAAACATGGAAATATCTACAACACCATCTGTATAAACATGGAAATATCTACAATGTCATCTGTATACACATGGAAGTACCTACACGGCAATCTGTGTATAGATGGAAACATCAACACCGCCATCTGTACAAACATGGAAATATCTACACCGCTATCTGTATAAACATGGAAATATCTACACTGCGGTCTGTATAAACATGGAAATTTCTACAACAGTATCTGTATTAACATGGAAATATCTACACCACGATCTGTATAAACATGGAAATATTTACACCGCTATTTGTATAAACATGGAAATATCTACACCGCTATCTCTATAAACATGGAAATATCTACAAAGCCATCTGTATAAACATGGAAATACCTACACAGTCATGTGTAGGAACATGGAAAAATCTACACTGCCATCTGTGTAAACATGGAAATATCTACAGAGCCCTCCGTATAAATATGGAAATATCTGCATAGGCATCTGTATAAACATGGAAATATCTGCACCGCTATCTGCATAAACATGGAAATAGCTACACCGCTGTCTCTATAAACATGGAAATATATACAACGCTATGAGTATAAACATGGAAATATCTCCACTGCTGTGTGTATACACATGGAAATATCTACACCGTGATCTGTATAAACATGGAAATATCTACACAGCTATGTCTATAAACATGGAAATACCTACACCGCCATCTGTATAAACATGGAAATAACTACAAAGTCGTCTGTATAAACATGGAAATATCTACACAGCCATCTGTATAAACATGGAAATATCTACACAGCCATCTGTATATACATGGAAATATCTACACCGCTATCTGTATAAACATGGAAATATCTACACCACCTTCTACATATCCATGGAAATATCTGCGCCGCCTTCTGTATAAACATGGAAATATCTACACGGTCATCTGTGTATAGATGGAAATATCAACACCGCCATCTGTACAAACATGGAAATATCTGCACCGCTATCTGTATAAACATGGAAATATCTACACCGCGGTCTGTATAAACATGGAAATAGCTAAACAGCTATCTGTATAAACATGGAAATATCTACACTGCTATCTCCATAAACATGGAAATATCTACAATGCCATCTGTAAAAACATGGAAATACCTATACAGTCATCTGTATAAACATGGAAATATCTACACCACCATCTGTCTAAACATGGAAATATCTACAATGTCATCTGCATACACATGGAAATACCTACACGACAATCTGTGTATAGATGGAAACATCAACACCGCCATCTGTACAAACATGGAAATATCTACACTGCTATCTGTATAAACATGGAAATATCTACACTGCGGTCTGTATAAACATGGAAATTTCTACAACAGTATCTGTATAAACATGGAAATATCTACACCACGATCTGTATAAACATGGAAATATTTACACCGCTATTTGTATAAACATGGAAATATCTACACCGCTATCTCTATAAACATGGAAATATCTACAAAGCCATCTGTATAAACATGGAAATACCTACACAGTCATGTGTAGGAAATGGAAAAATCTACACTGCCATCTGTGTAAACATGGAAATATCTACAGAGCCCTCTGTATAAATATGGAAATATCTGCATAGGCATCTGTATAAACATGGAAATATCTGCACCGCTATCTGTATAAACATGGAAATAGCTACACCGCTGTCTCTATATACATGGAAATATATACAACGCTATGAGTATAAACATGGAAATATCTCCACTGCTGTCTGTATAAACATGGAAATATCTACAGCGTGATCTGTATAAACATGGAAATATCTACACCGCTACTTGCATAAACATGTAAATATCTGCACAGCTATGTCTATAAACATGGAAATACCTACACCGCCATCTGTATAAATATGGAAATACCTACAAAGTCATCTGTATAAACATGGAAATATCTACACAGCCATTAGTATAAACATGGAAATATCTACACAGCCATCTGTATATACATGGAAATATCTACACCGCTATCTGTATAAACATGGAAATATCTACACCACCTTCTACATATCCATGGAAATATCTGCGCCGCCTTCTGTATAAACATGGAAATATCTACACGGTCATCTGTTTATAGATGGAAATATCAACACCGCCATCTGTACAAACATGGAAATATCTGCACCGCTATCTGCATAAACATGGAAATATCTACACCGCGGTCTGTATAAACATGGAAATAGCTAAACCGCTATCTGTATAAACATGGAAATATCTACACTGCTATCTCTATAAACATGGAAATATCTACAATGCCATCTGTAAAAACATGGAAATACCTATACAGTCATCTGTATAAACATGGAAATATCTACAACACCATCTGTATAAACATGGAAATATCTACAATGTCATCTGTATACACATGGAAGTACCTACACGGCAATCTGTGTATAGATGGAAACATCAACACCGCCATCTGTACAAACATGGAAATATCTACACCGCTATCTGTATAAACATGGAAATATCTACACTGCGGTCTGTATAAACATGGAAATTTCTACAACAGTATCTGTATAAACATGGAAATATCTACACCACGATCTGTATAAACATGGAAATATTTACACCGCTATTTGTATAAACATGGAAATATCTACACCGCTATCTCTATAAACATGGAAATATCTACAAAGCCATCTGTATAAACATGGAAATACCTACACAGTCATGTGTAGGAACATGGAAAAATCTACACTGCCATCTGTGTAAACATGGAAATATCTACAGAGCCCTCCGTATAAATATGGAAATATCTGCATAGGCATCTGTATAAACATGGAAATATCTGCACCGCTATCTGTATAAACATGGAAATAGCTACACTGCTGTCTCTATAAACTTGGAAATATATACAACGCTATGAGTATAAACATGGAAATATCTCCACTGCTGTGTGTATACACATGGAAATATCTACACCGTGATCTGTATAAACATGGAAATATCTACACAGCTATGTCTATAAACATGGAAATACCTACACCGCCATCTGTATAAACATGGAAATAACTACAAAGTCGTCTGTATAAACATGGAAATATCTACACAGCCATCTGTATAAACATGGAAATATCTACACAGCCATCTGTATATACATGGAAATATCTACACCGCTATCTGTATAAACATGGAAATATCTACACCACCTTCTACATATCCATGGAAATATCTGCGCCGCCTTCTGTATAAACATGGAAATATCTACACGGTCATCTGTGTATAGATGGAAATATCAACACCGTCATCTGTACAAACATGGAAATATCTGCACCGCTCTCTGTATAAACATGGAAATATCTACACCGTGGTCTGTATAAACATGGAAATAGCTAAACAGCTATCTGTATAAACATGGAAATATCTACACTGCTATCTCCATAAACATGGAAATATCTACAATGCCATCTGTAAAAACATGGAAATACCTATACAGTCATCTGTATAAACATGGAAATATCTACACCACCATCTGTCTAAACATGGAAATATCTACAATGTCATCTGCATACACATGGAAATACCTACACGACAATCTGTGTATAGATGGAAACATCAACACCGCCATCTGTACAAACATGGAAATATCTACACTGCTATCTGTATAAACATGGAAATATCTACACTGCGGTCTGTATAAACATGGAAATTTCTACAACAGTATCTGTATAAACATGGAAATATCTACACCACGATCTGTATAAACATGGAAATATTTACACCGCTATTTGTATAAACATGGAAATATCTACACCGCTATCTCTATAAACATGGAAATATCTACAAAGCCATCTGTATAAACATGGAAATACCTACACAGTCATGTGTAGGAAATGGAAAAATCTACACTGCCATCTGTGTAAACATGGAAATATCTACAGAGCCCTCTGTATAAATATGGAAATATCTGCATAGGCATCTGTATAAACATGGAAATATCTGCACCGCTATCTGTATAAACATGGAAATAGCTACACCGCTGTCTCTATATACATGGAAATATATACAACGCTATGAGTATAAACATGGAAATATCTCCACTGCTGTCTGTATAAACATGGAAATATCTACAGCGTGATCTGTATAAACATGGAAATATCTACACCGCTACTTGCATAAACATGTAAATATCTGCACAGCTATGTCTATAAACATGGAAATACCTACACCGCCATCTGTATAAATATGGAAATACCTACAAAGTCATCTGTATAAACATGGAAATATCTACACAGCCATCTGTATAAACATGGAAATATCTACACAGCCATCTGTATATACATGGAAATATCTACACCGCTATCTGTATAAACATGGAAATATCTACACCACCTTCTACATCTCCATGGAAATATCTGCGCCGCCTTCTGTATAAACATGGAAATATCTACACGGTCATCTGTGTATAGATGGAAATATCAACACCGCCATCTGTACAAACATGGAAATATCTGCACCGCTATCTGCATAAACATGGAAATATCTACACCGCGGTCTGTATAAACATGGAAATAGCTAAACCGCTATCTGTATAAACATGGAAATATCTACACTGCTATCTCTATAAACATGGAAATATCTACAATGCCATCTGTAAAAACATGGAAATACCTATACAGTCATCTGTATAAACATGGAAATATCTACAACACCATCTGTATAAACATGGAAATATCTACAATGTCATCTGTATACACATGGAAGTACCTACACGGCAATCTGTGTATAGATGGAAACATCAACACCGCCATCTGTACAAACATGGAAATATCTACACCGCTATCTGTATAAACATGGAAATATCTACACTGCGGTCTGTATAAACATGGAAATTTCTACAACAGTATCTGTATAAACATGGAAATATCTACACCACGATCTGTATAAACATGGAAATATTTACACCGCTATTTGTATAAACATGGAAATATCTACACCGCTATCTCTATAAACATGGAAATATGTACAAAGCCATCTGTATAAACATGGAAATACCTACACAGTCATGTGTAGGAACATGGAAAAATCTACACTGCCATCTGTGTAAACATGGAAATATCTACAGAGCCCTCCGTATAAATATGGAAATATCTGCATAGGCATCTGTATAAACATGGAAATATCTGCACCGCTATCTGTATAAACATGGAAATAGCTACACCGCTGTCTCTATAAACATGGAAATATATACAACGCTATGAGTATAAACATGGAAATATCTCCACTGCTGTGTGTATACACATGGAAATATCTACACCGTGATCTGTATAAACATGGAAATATCTACACAGCTATGTCTATAAACATGGAAATACCTACACCGCCATCTGTATAAACATGGAAATAACTACAAAGTCGTCTGTATAAACATGGAAATATCTACACAGCCATCTGTATAAACATGGAAATATCTACACAGCCATCTGTATATACATGGAAATATCTACACCGCTATCTGTATAAACATGGAAATATCTACACCACCTTCTATATATCCATGGAAATATCTGCGCCGCCTTCTGTATAAACATGGAAATATCTACACGGTCATCTGTGTATAGATGGAAATATCAACACCGCCATCTGTACAAACATGGAAATATCTGCACCGCTATCTGTATAAACATGGAAATATCTACACCGCGGTCTGTATAAACATGGAAATAGCTAAACAGCTATCTGTATAAACATGGAAATACCTACACTGCTATCTCCATAAACATGGAAATATCTACAATGCCATCTGTAAAAACATGGAAATACCTATACAGTCATCTGTATAAACATGGAAATATCTACACCACCATCTGTATAAACATGGAAATATCTACAATGTCATCTGCATACACATGGAAATACCTACACGACAATCTGTGTATAGATGGAAACATCAACACCGCCATCTGTACAAACATGGAAATATCTACACTGCTATCTGTATAAACATGGAAATATCTACACTGCGGTCTGTATAAACATGGAAATTTCTACAACAGTATCTGTATAAACATGGAAATATCTACACCACGATCTGTATAAACATGGAAATATTTACACCGCTATTTGTATAAACATGGAAATATCTACACCGCTATCTCTATAAACATGGAAATATCTACAAAGCCATCTGTATAAACATGGAAATACCTACACAGTCATGTGTAGGAAATGGAAAAATCTACACTGCCATCTGTGTAAACATGGAAATATCTACAGAGCCCTCTGTATAAATATGGAAATATCTGCATAGGCATCTGTATAAACATGGAAATATCTGCACCGCTATCTGTATAAACATGGAAATAGCTACACCGCTGTCTCTATATACATGGAAATATATACAACGCTATGAGTATAAACATGGAAATATCTCCACTGCTGTCTGTATAAACATGGAAATATCTACAGCGTGATCTGTATAAACATGGAAATATCTACACCGCTACTTGCATAAACATGTAAATATCTGCAAAGCTATGTCTATAAACATGGAAATACCTACACCGCCATCTGTATAAATATGGAAATACCTACAGAGTCATCTGTATAAACATGGAAATATCTACACAGCCATCTGTATAAACATGGAAATATCTACACAGCCATCTGTATATACATGGAAATATCTACACCGCTATCTGTATAAACATGGAAATATCTACACCACCTTCTACATCTCCATGGAAATATCTGCGCCGCCTTCTGTATAAACATGGAAATATCTACACGGTCATCTGTGTATAGATGGAAATATCAACACCGCCATCTGTACAAACATGGAAATATCTGCACCGCTATCTGCATAAACATGGAAATATCTACACCGCGGTCTGTATAAACATGGAAATAGCTAAACCGCTATCTGTATAAACATGGAAATATCTACACTGCTATCTCTATAAACATGGAAATATCTACAATGCCATCTGTAAAAACATGGAAATACCTATACAGTCATCTGTATAAACATGGAAATATCTACAACACCATCTGTATAAACATGGAAATATCTACAATGTCATCTGTATACACATGGAAGTACCTACACGGCAATCTGTGTATAGATGGAAACATCAACACCGCCATCTGTACAAACATGGAAATATCTACACCGCTATCTGTATAAACATGGAAATATCTACACTGCGGTCTGTATAAACATGGAAATTTCTACAACAGTATCTGTATAAACATGGAAATATCTACACCACGATCTGTATAAACATGGAAATATTTACACCGCTATTTGTATAAACATGGAAATATCTACACCGCTATCTCTATAAACATGGAAATATGTACAAAGCCATCTGTATAAACATGGAAATACCTACACAGTCATGTGTAGGAACATGGAAAAATCTACACTGCCATCTGTGTAAACATGGAAATATCTACAGAGCCCTCCGTATAAATATGGAAATATCTGCATAGGCATCTGTATAAACATGGAAATATCTGCACCGCTATCTGTATAAACATGGAAATAGCTACACCGCTGTCTCTATAAACATGGAAATATATACAACGCTATGAGTATAAACATGGAAATATCTCCACTGCTGTGTGTATACACATGGAAATATCTACACCGTGATCTGTATAAACATGGAAATATCTACACAGCTATGTCTATAAACATGGAAATACCTACACCGCCATCTGTATAAACATGGAAATAACTACAAAGTCGTCTGTATAAACATGGAAATATCTACACAGCCATCTGTATAAACATGGAAATATCTACACAGCCATCTGTATATACATGGAAATATCTACACCGCTATCTGTATAAACATGGAAATATCTACACCGCCTACTACATATCCATGGAAATATCTGCGCCACCTTCTGTATAAACTTGGAAATATCTACACTGTCATCTGTGTATAGATGGAAATATCAACACCGCCTTCTGTACAAACATGGAAATATCTGCACCGCTATCTGTATAAACATGGAAATATCTACACCGCGGTCTGTATAAACATGGAAATAGCTAAACCGCTATCTGTATGAACATGGAAATATCTACACTGCTATCTCTATAAACCTGGAAATATCTACACCGTGATCTGTATAAACATGGAAATATTTACACTGCCATCTGTATAAACATGGAAATATCTACACCGTTATCTGTATAAATATGGAAATATCCACACCGCTATCTCTATAAACATGGAAATATGTACACCGCCATCTGTATAAACATGGAAATCTCTACACTGCTATCTCTATAAACATGGAAATATCTACAATGCCATCTGTAAAAACATGGAAATACCTATACAGTCATCTGTATAAACATGGAAATATCTACACCACCATCTGTATAAACATGGAAATATCTACAATGCCATCTGTATACACATGGAAATACCAACACGGCAATCTGTGTATAGATGGAAACAGCAACACCGCCATCTGTACAGACATGGAAATATGTACACCGCTATCTGTATAAACATGGAAATATCTACACTGCGGTCTGTATAAACATGGAAATTTCTACACCGGTATCTGTATAAACATGGAAATATCTACATCACGATCTGTATAAACATGGAAATATTTACAACGCTATCTGTATAAACATGGAAATATCTACACCGCTATCTCTATAAACATGGAAATATCTACACCGCCATCTCTATAAACATGGAAATATCTACACCGTGATCAGTATAAACATGGAAATATCTACACCGCCATCTGTATAAACATGGAAATATCTCCACCGCTATCTCTATAAACATCGAAATATCTACACCGCCATCTGTATAAACATGGAAGTATTACAAAGTTATCTGTATAAACATGGAAATATCTACACCGCCATCTGTATAAACATGGAAATATCTACACAGCCATGTGTATATACATGGAAATATCTACACCGCTATCTATATAAACATGGAAATATCTACACTGCTATTTGTATAAACATGGAAATGTCTCCACTGCTATCTCTATAAGTATCGAAATATCTACACCGCCATCTGTACAAACATGGAAATATCTAAACCGCTATCTGTATAAACATGGAAATATCTATACTGCGGTCGGTATAAACATGGAAATTTCTACACCGGTATCTGTATAAACATGGAAATATCTACACAGCGATCTGTATAAACATGGAAATATTTACACCGCTATCTGTATAAACATGGAAATATCTACACCGCTATATCTATAAACATGGAAATATCTACAAAGCCGTCTGTATAAACTTGGAAATACCTACACAGTCATGTGTAGGAACATGGAAAAATCTACACTGCCATCTGTATAAACATGGAAATAGCTACAGAGCCCTCGGTATAAATATGGAAATTTCTGCATAGGCATCTGTATAAACATGGAAATATCTCCACCGCCATCTGTAGAAACATGGAAATACCTACAGCGCTGTCTCTATAAACATGGAAATATGTACACCGCTATGTGTATAAACATGGAAATATCTCCACTGCTGTCTGTATAAACATGGAAATATCTACACCGCGATCTGTATAAACATGGAAATATCTACACCGCGATCTGTATAAACATGGAAATATCTACACCGCTATCTGTATAAACATGGAAATATCTACACAGCTATCTCTATAAACATGGAAATACCTACACCGCCATCTGTATAAACATGGAAATACCTACAAAGTCATCTGTATAAACATGGAAATATCTACAAAGCCATCTGTATAAACATGGAAATATCTACACAGCCATCTGTATATACATGGAAATAACTACACCGCTATCTGTATAAACATGGAAATATCTACACCGCCTTCTACATATCCATGGAAATATCTGCGCTGCCTTCTGTATAAACTTGGAAATATCTACACGGTCATCTGTGTATAGATGGATATATCAACACCGCCATCTGTACAAACATGGAAATATCTGCACCGCTATCTGTATAAACATGGAAATATCTACACCGCGGTCTGTATAAACATGGAAATAGCTAAACCGCTATCTGTGTAAACATGGAAATATCTACACTGCTATCTCTATAAACCTGGAAATATCTACACCGTGATCTGTATAAACATGGAAATATTTACACTGCTATCTGTATAAACATGGAAATATCTACACCGTTATCTGTATAAATATGGAAATATCTACACCGCTATCTCTATAAACACGGAAATATCTACACCGCCATCTGTATAAACATGGAAATATCTACACTGCTATCTCTGTAAACATGGAAATATCTACAATGCCATCTGTAAAAACATGGAAATACCTATACAGTCATCTGTATAAACATGGAAATATCTACACCACCATCTGTATAAACATGGAAATATCTACAATGCCATCTGTATACACATGGAAATACCAACACGGCAATCTGTGTATAGATGGAAACAGCAACACCGCCATCTGTACAGACATGGAAATATCTACACCGCTATCTGTATAAACATGGAAATATCTACACTGCGGTCTGTATAAACATGGAAATTTCTACACCGGTACCTGTATAAACATGGAAATATCTACATCACGATCTGTATAAACATGGAAATATTTACAACGCTATCTGTATAAACATGGAAATATCTACACCGCTATCTCTATAAACATGGAAATATCTACACCGCCATCTCTATAAACATGGAAATATCTACACCGTGATCAGTATAAACATGGAAATATCTACACCGCCATCTGTATAAACATGGAAATATCTCCACCGCTATCTCTATAAACATCGAAATATCTACACCGCCATCTGTATAAACATGGAAGTACTTACAAAGTTGTCTGTATAAACATGGAAATATCTACACCGCCATCTGTATAAACATGGAAATATCTACACAGCTATGTGTATATACATGGAAATATCTACACCGATATCTATATAAACATGGAAATAACTACACTGCTATTTGTATAAACATGGAAATGTCTCCACTGCTATCTCTATAAGTATCGAAATATCTACACCGCCATCTGTACAAACATGGAAATATCTAAACCGCTATCTGTATAAACATGGAAATATCTATATTGCGGTCTGTATAAACATGGAAATTTCTACACCGGTATCTGTATAAACATGGAAATATCTACACCCCGATCTGTATAAACATGGAAATATTTACACCGCTATCTGTATAAACATGGAAATATCTACACCGCTATATCTATAAACATGGAAATATCTACAAAGCCATCTGTATAAACATGGAAATACCTACACAGTCATGTGTAGGAACATGGAAAAATCTACACTGCCATCTGTATAAACATGGAAATAGCTACAGAGCCCTCGGTATAAATATGGAAATATCTGCATAGGCATCTGTATAAACATGGAAATATCTGCACCGCTATCTGTATAAACATGGAAATACCTACAGCGCTGTCTCTATAAACATGGAAATATGTACACCGCTATGTGTATCAACATGGAAATATCTCCAATGCTGTCTGTATAAACATGGAAATATCTACACCGCGATCTGTATAAACATGGAAATATCTACACCGCGATCTGTATAAACATGGAAATATCTACACCGCTATCTGTATAAACATGGAAATATCTACACAGCTATCTCTATAAACATGGAAATACCTACACCGCTGTCTCTATAAACATGGAAATATGTACACCGCTATGTGTTTAAACATGGAAATATCTCCACTGCAGTCTATATAAACATGGAAATATCTACACTGCGATCTGTATAAACATGGAAATATCTACACTGCGATCTGTATAAACATGGAAATATCTACACCGTTATCTGTATAAATATGGAAATATCTACACCGCTATCTCTATAAACATGGAAATATCTACACCGCCGTCTGTGTAATCATGGAAATATCTACACTGCTATCTCTACAAACATGGAAATATCTACAATGCCATCGGTAAAAACATGGCATTACCTATACAGTCATCTGTATAAACATGGAAATATCTACACCGCCATCTGTATAAACATGGAAATATCTACAATGCCATCTGTATACACATGGAAATACCTACATGGCAATCTGTGTATAGATGGAAACATCAACACCGCCATCTGTACAAACATGGAAATATCTACACCGCTATCTGTATAAACATGGAGATATCTACACTGCGGTCTGTATAAACATGGAAATTTCTACACCGGTATCTGTATAAACATGGAAATATCTACACCACGATCTATATAAACATGGAAATATTTACGCCGCTATCTGTATAAACATGGAAATATCTACACCACGATCTGTATAAACATGGAAATATTTACACCGCTATGTGTATAAACATGGAAATATCTACACCGCTATCTCTATAAACATGGAAATATCTACAAAGCCATCTGTGTAAACATGGATATACCTACACAGTCATGTGTAGGACTATGGAAAAATCTACACTGCCATTTGTATAAACATGGAAATATCTACAGAGCCCTCTGTATAAATATGGAAATATCTGCATAGGCATCTGTATAAACATGGAAATATCAGCACCGCTATCTGTATAAACATGGAAATACCTACACCGCTGTCTCTATAAACATGGAAATATGTACACCGCTATGTGTATAAACACGGAAATATCTCCACTGCTCTCTGTATAAACATGGAAATATCTACACAGTCATCTGTGTACAGATGAAAATATCAACACCGCCATCTGTACAAACATGGAAATATCTGCACCGATATCTGTATAAACATGGAAATATCTACACCGCGGTCTGTATATAAACGGAAATAGCTAAACCGCTATCTGTATAAACATGGAAATATCTACACTGCTATCTCTATAAACATGGAAATATCTAAAATGCCATCTGTAAAAACATGGAAATACCTATACAGTCATCTGTATGAACATGGAAATATCTACACCACCATCTGTATAAACATGGAAATATCTACAATGCCATCTGTATACACATGGAAATACCTACACGGCAATCTGTGTATAGATGGAAACATCAACACCGCCATCTGTACAAACATGGAAATATCTACACTGCTATCTGTATAAACATGGAAATATCTACACTGCGATCTGTATAAACATGAAAATATCTACACCGCTATCTGTATAAACATGGAAATATCTACACCATTATCTGTATAAATATGGAAATATCTACACCGCTATCTCTATAAACATGGAAATATCTACACCGCCATCTGTGTAATCATGGAAATATCTACACTGCTATCTCTATAAACATGGAAATATCTACAATGCCATCTGTAAAAACATGGCATTACCTATACAGTCATCTGTATAAACATGGAAATATCTACACCGCCATCTGTATAAACATGGAAATATCTACAATGCCATCTGTATACACATGGAAATACCTACATGGCAATCTGTGTATAGATGGAAACATAAACACCGCCATCTGTACAAACATGGAAATATCTACACCGCTATCTGTATAAACATGGAGATA
This sequence comes from Pan troglodytes, assembly GCF_028858775.2. Classification (NCBI taxonomy): domain Eukaryota; kingdom Metazoa; phylum Chordata; class Mammalia; order Primates; family Hominidae; genus Pan; species Pan troglodytes. The sequence continues at coordinate 9,415,713 of NC_072417.2, forward strand.
TCTACACTGCGGTCTGTATAAACATGGAAATTTCTACAGCGTGATCTGTATAAACATGGAAATATCTACACCGCTACTTGCATAAACATGTAAATATCTGCACAGCTATGTCTATAAACATGGAAATACCTACACCGCCATCTGTATAAATATGGAAATACCTACAAAGTCATCTGTATAAACATGGAAATATCTACACAGCCATCTGTATAAACATGGAAATATCTACACAGCCATCTGTATATACATGGAAATATCTACACCGCTATCTGTATAAACATGGAAATATCTACACCACCTTCTACATCTCCATGGAAATATCTGCGCCGCCTTCTGTATAAACATGGAAATATCTACACGGTCATCTGTGTATAGATGGAAATATCAACACCGCCATCTGTACAAACATGGAAATATCTGCACCGCTATCTGCATAAACATGGAAATATCTACACCGCGGTCTGTATAAACATGGAAATAGCTAAACCGCTATCTGTATAAACATGGAAATATCTACACTGCTATCTCTATAAACATGGAAATATCTACAATGCCATCTGTAAAAACATGGAAATACCTATACAGTCATCTGTATAAACATGGAAATATCTACACCACCATCTGTATAAACATGGAAATATCTACAATGTCATCTGCATACACATGGAAATACCTACACGACAATCTGTGTATAGATGGAAACATCAACACCGCCATCTGTACAAACATGGAAATATCTACACTGCTATCTGTATAAACATGGAAATATCTACACTGCGGTCTGTATAAACATGGAAATTTCTACAACAGTATCTGTATAAACATGGAAATATCTACACCACGATCTGTATAAACATGGAAATATTTACACCGCTATTTGTATAAACATGGAAATATCTACACCGCTATCTCTATAAACATGGAAATATCTACAAAGCCATCTGTATAAACATGGAAATACCTACACAGTCATGTGTAGGAAATGGAAAAATCTACACTGCCATCTGTGTAAACATGGAAATATCTACAGAGCCCTCTGTATAAATATGGAAATATCTGCATAGGCATCTGTATAAACATGGAAATATCTGCACCGCTATCTGTATAAACATGGAAATAGCTACACCGCTGTCTCTATATACATGGAAATATATACAACGCTATGAGTATAAACATGGAAATATCTCCACTGCTGTCTGTATAAACATGGAAATATCTACAGCGTTGTCTGTATAAACATGGAAATATCTACACCGCTACTTGCATAAACATGTAAATATCTGCACAGCTATGTCTATAAACATGGAAATACCTACACCGCCATCTGTATAAATATGGAAATACCTACAAAGTCATCTGTATAAACATGGAAATATCTACACAGCCATCTGTATAAACATGGAAATATCTACACAGCCATCTGTATATACATGGAAATATCTACACCGCTATCTGTATAAACATGGAAATATCTACACCACCTTCTACATCTCCATGGAAATATCTGCGCCGCCTTCTGTATAAACATGGAAATATCTACACGGTCATCTGTGTATAGATGGAAATATCAACACCGCCATCTGTACAAACATGGAAATATCTGCACCGCTATCTGCATAAACATGGAAATATCTACACCGCGGTCTGTATAAACATGGAAATAGCTAAACCGCTATCTGTATAAACATGGAAATATCTACACTGCTATCTCTATAAACATGGAAATATCTACAATGCCATCTGTAAAAACATGGAAATACCTATACAGTCATCTGTATAAACATGGAAATATCTACAACACCATCTGTATAAACATGGAAATATCTACAATGTCATCTGTATACACATGGAAGTACCTACACGGCAATCTGTGTATAGATGGAAACATCAACACCGCCATCTGTACAAACATGGAAATATCTACACCGCTATCTGTATAAACATGGAAATATCTACACTGCGGTCTGTATAAACATGGAAATTTCTACAACAGTATCTGTATAAACATGGAAATATCTACACCACGATCTGTATAAACATGGAAATATTTACACCGCTATTTGTATAAACATGGAAATATCTACACCGCTATCTCTATAAACATGGAAATATCTACAAAGCCATCTGTATAAACATGGAAATACCTACACAGTCATGTGTAGGAACATGGAAAAATCTACACTGCCATCTGTGTAAACATGGAAATATCTACAGAGCCCTCCGTATAAATATGGAAATATCTGCATAGGCATCTGTATAAACATGGAAATATCTGCACCGCTATCTGTATAAACATGGAAATAGCTACACCGCTGTCTCTATAAACATGGAAATATATACAACGCTATGAGTATAAACATGGAAATATCTCCACTGCTGTGTGTATACACATGGAAATATCTACACCGTGATCTGTATAAACATGGAAATATCTACACAGCTATGTCTATAAACATGGAAATACCTACACCGCCATCTGTATAAACATGGAAATAACTACAAAGTCGTCTGTATAAACATGGAAATATCTACACAGCCATCTGTATAAACATGGAAATATCTACACAGCCATCTGTATATACATGGAAATATCTACACCGCTATCTGTATAAACATGGAAATATCTACACCACCTTCTACATATCCATGGAAATATCTGCGCCGCCTTCTGTATAAACATGGAAATATCTACACGGTCATCTGTGTATAGATGGAAATATCAACACCGCCATCTGTACAAACATGGAAATATCTGCACCGCTATCTGTATAAACATGGAAATATCTACACCGCGGTCTGTATAAACATGGAAATAGCTAAACAGCTATCTGTATAAACATGGAAATATCTACACTGCTATCTCCATAAACATGGAAATATCTACAATGCCATCTGTAAAAACATGGAAATATCTATACAGTCATCTGTATAAACATGGAAATATCTACACCACCATCTGTATAAACATGGAAATATCTACAATGTCATCTGCATACACATGGAAATACCTACACGACAATCTGTGTATAGATGGAAACATCAACACCGCCATCTGTACAAACATGGAAATATCTACACTGCTATCTGTATAAACATGGAAATATCTACACTGCGGTCTGTATAAACATGGAAATTTCTACAACAGTATCTGTATAAACATGGAAATATCTACACCACGATCTGTATAAACATGGAAATATTTACACCGCTATTTGTATAAACATGGAAATATCTACACCGCTATCTCTATAAACATGGAAATATCTACAAAGCCATCTGTATAAACATGGAAATACCTACACAGTCATGTGTAGGAAATGGAAAAATCTACACTGCCATCTGTGTAAACATGGAAATATCTACAGAGCCCTCTGTATAAATATGGAAATATCTGCATAGGCATCTGTATAAACATGGAAATATCTGCACCGCTATCTGTATAAACATGGAAATAGCTACACCGCTGTCTCTATATACATGGAAATATATACAACGCTATGAGTATAAACATGGAAATATCTCCACTGCTGTCTGTATAAACATGGAAATATCTACAGCGTGATCTGTATAAACATGGAAATATCTACACCGCTACTTGCATAAACATGTAAATATCTGCACAGCTATGTCTATAAACATGGAAATACCTACACCGCCATCTGTATAAATATGGAAATACCTACAAAGTCATCTGTATAAACATGGAAATATCTACACAGCCATTAGTATAAACATGGAAATATCTACACAGCCATCTGTATATACATGGAAATATCTACACCGCTATCTGTATAAACATGGAAATATCTACACCACCTTCTACATATCCATGGAAATATCTGCGCCGCCTTCTGTATAAACATGGAAATATCTACACGGTCATCTGTGTATAGATGGAAATATCAACACCGCCATCTGTACAAACATGGATATATCTGCACCGCTATCTGCATAAACATGGAAATATCTACACCGCGGTCTGTATAAACATGGAAATAGCTAAACCGCTATCTGTATAAACATGGAAATATCTACACTGCTATCTCTATAAACATGGAAATATCTACAATGCCATCTGTAAAAACATGGAAATACCTATACAGTCATCTGTATAAACATGGAAATATCTACAACACCATCTGTATAAACATGGAAATATCTACAATGTCATCTGTATACACATGGAAGTACCTACACGGCAATCTGTGTATAGATGGAAACATCAACACCGCCATCTGTACAAACATGGAAATATCTACACCGCTATCTGTATAAACATGGAAATATCTACACTGCGGTCTGTATAAACATGGAAATTTCTACAACAGTATCTGTATAAACATGGAAATATCTACACCACGATCTGTATAAACATGGAAATATTTACACCGCTATTTGTATAAACATGGAAATATCTACACCGCTATCTCTATAAACATGGAAATATCTACAAAGCCATCTGTATAAACACGGAAATACCTACACAGTCATGTGTAGGAACATGGAAAAATCTACACTGCCATCTGTGTAAACATGGAAATATCTACAGAGCCCTCCGTATAAATATGGAAATATCTGCATAGGCATCTGTATAAACATGGAAATATCTGCACCGCTATCTGTATAAACATGGAAATAGCTACACCGCTGTCTCTATAAACATGGAAATATATACAACGCTATGAGTATAAACATGGAAATATCTCCACTGCTGTGTGTATACACATGGAAATATCTACACCGTGATCTGTATAAACATGGAAATATCTACACAGCTATGTCTATAAACATGGAAATACCTACACCGCCATCTGTATAAACATGGAAATAACTACAAAGTCGTCTGTATAAACATGGAAATATCTACACAGCCATCTGTATAAACATGGAAATATCTACACAGCCATCTGTATATACATGGAAATATCTACACCGCTATCTGTATAAACATGGAAATATCTACACCACCTTCTACATATCCATGGAAATATCTGCGCCGCCTTCTGTATAAACATGGAAATATCTACACGGTCATCTGTGTATAGATGGAAATATCAACACCGCCATCTGTACAAACATGGAAATATCTGCACCGCTATCTGTATAAACATGGAAATATCTACACCGCGGTCTGTATAAACATGGAAATAGCTAAACAGCTATCTGTATAAACATGGAAATATCTACACTGCTATCTCCATAAACATGGAAATATCTACAATGCCATCTGTAAAAACATGGAAATACCTATACAGTCATCTGTATAAACATGGAAATATCTACACCACCATCTGTCTAAACATGGAAATATCTACAATGTCATCTGCATACACATGGAAATACCTACACGACAATCTGTGTATAGATGGAAACATCAACACCGCCATCTGTACAAACATGGAAATATCTACACTGCTATCTGTATAAACATGGAAATATCTACACTGCGGTCTGTATAAACATGGAAATTTCTACAACAGTATCTGTATAAACATGGAAATATCTACACCACGATCTGTATAAACATGGAAATATTTACACCGCTATTTGTATAAACATGGAAATATCTACACCGCTATCTCTATAAACATGGAAATATCTACAAAGCCATCTGTATAAACATGGAAATACCTACACAGTCATGTGTAGGAAATGGAAAAATCTACACTGCCATCTGTGTAAACATGGAAATATCTACAGAGCCCTCTGTATAAATATGGAAATATCTGCATAGGCATCTGTATAAACATGGAAATATCTGCACCGCTATCTGTATAAACATGGAAATAGCTACACCGCTGTCTCTATATACATGGAAATATATACAACGCTATGAGTATAAACATGGAAATATCTCCACTGCTGTCTGTATAAACATGGAAATATCTACAGCGTGATCTGTATAAACATGGAAATATCTACACCGCTACTTGCATAAACATGTAAATATCTGCACAGCTATGTCTATAAACATGGAAATACCTACACCGCCATCTGTATAAATATGGAAATACCTACAAAGTCATCTGTATAAACATGGAAATATCTACACAGCCATCTGTATAAACATGGAAATATCTACACAGCCATCTGTATATACATGGAAATATCTACACCGCTATCTGTATAAACATGGAAATATCTACACCACCTTCTACATCTCCATGGAAATATCTGCGCCGCCTTCTGTATAAACATGGAAATATCTACACGGTCATCTGTGTATAGATGTAAATATCAACACCGCCATCTGTACAAACATGGAAATATCTGCACCGCTATCTGCATAAACATGGAAATATCTACACCGCGGTCTGTATAAACATGGAAATAGCTAAACCGCTATCTGTATAAACATGGAAATATCTACACTGCTATCTCTATAAACATGGAAATATCTACAATGCCATCTGTAAAAACATGGAAATACCTATACAGTCATCTGTATAAACATGGAAATATCTACAACACCATCTGTATAAACATGGAAATATCTACAATGTCATCTGTATACACATGGAAGTACCTACACGGCAATCTGTGTATAGATGGAAACATCAACACCGCCATCTGTACAAACATGGAAATATCTACACCGCTATCTGTATAAACATGGAAATATCTACACTGCGGTCTGTATAAACATGGAAATTTCTACAACAGTATCTGTATAAACATGGAAATATCTACACCACGATCTGTATAAACATGGAAATATTTACACCGCTATTTGTATAAACATGGAAATATCTACACCGCTATCTCTATAAACATGGAAATATCTACAAAGCCATCTGTATAAACATGGAAATACCTACACAGTCATGTGTAGGAACATGGAAAAATCTACACTGCCATCTGTGTAAACATGGAAATATCTACAGAGCCCTCCGTATAAATATGGAAATATCTGCATAGGCATCTGTATAAACATGGAAATATCTGCACCGCTATCTGTATAAACATGGAAATAGCTACACCGCTGTCTCTATAAACTTGGAAATATATACAACGCTATGAGTATAAACATGGAAATATCTCCACTGCTGTGTGTATACACATGGAAATATCTACACCGTGATCTGTATAAACATGGAAATATCTACACAGCTATGTCTATAAACATGGAAATACCTACACCGCCATCTGTATAAACATGGAAATAACTACAAAGTCGTCTGTATAAACATGGAAATATCTACACAGCCATCTGTATAAACATGGAAATATCTACACAGCCATCTGTATATACATGGAAATATCTACACCGCTATCTGTATAAACATGGAAATATCTACACCACCTTCTACATATCCATGGAAATATCTGCGCCGCCTTCTGTATAAACATGGAAATATCTACACGGTCATCTGTGTATAGATGGAAATATCAACACCGTCATCTGTACAAACATGGAAATATCTGCACCGCTATCTGTATAAACATGGAAATATCTACACCGTGGTCTGTATAAACATGGAAATAGCTAAACAGCTATCTGTATAAACATGGAAATATCTACACTGCTATCTCCATAAACATGGAAATATCTACAATGCCATCTGTAAAAACATGGAAATACCTATACAGTCATCTGTATAAACATGGAAATATCTACACCACCATCTGTCTAAACATGGAAATATCTACAATGTCATCTGCATACACATGGAAATACCTACACGACAATCTGTGTATAGATGGAAACATCAACACCGCCATCTGTACAAACATGGAAATATCTACACTGCTATCTGTATAAACATGGAAATATCTACACTGCGGTCTGTATAAACATGGAAATTTCTACAACAGTATCTGTATAAACATGGAAATATCTACACCACGATCTGTATAAACATGGAAATATTTACACCGCTATTTGTATAAACATGGAAATATCTACACCGCTATCTCTATAAACATGGAAATATCTACAAAGCCATCTGTATAAACATGGAAATACCTACACAGTCATGTGTAGGAAATGGAAAAATCTACACTGCCATCTGTGTAAACATGGAAATATCTACAGAGCCCTCTGTATAAATATGGAAATATCTGCATAGGCATCTGTATAAACATGGAAATATCTGCACCGCTATCTGTATAAACATGGAAATAGCTACACCGCTGTCTCTATATACATGGAAATATATACAACGCTATGAGTATAAACATGGAAATATCTCCACTGCTGTCTGTATAAACATGGAAATATCTACAGCGTGATCTGTATAAACATGGAAATATCTACACCGCTACTTGCATAAACATGTAAATATCTGCACAGCTATGTCTATAAACATGGAAATACCTACACCGCCATCTGTATAAATATGGAAATACCTACAAAGTCATCTGTATAAACATGGAAATATCTACACAGCCATCTGTATAAACATGGAAATATCTACACAGCCATCTGTATATACATGGAAATATCTACACCGCTATCTGTATAAACATGGAAATATCTACACCACCTTCTACATCTCCATGGAAATATCTGCGCCGCCTTCTGTATAAACATGGAAATATCTACACGGTCATCTGTGTATAGATGGAAATATCAACACCGCCATCTGTACAAACATGGAAATATCTGCACCGCTATCTGCATAAACATGGAAATATCTACACCGCGGTCTGTATAAACATGGAAATAGCTAAACCGCTATCTGTATAAACATGGAAATATCTACACTGCTATCTCTATAAACATGGAAATATCTACAATGCCATCTGTAAAAACATGGAAATACCTATACAGTCATCTGTATAAACATGGAAATATCTACAACACCATCTGTATAAACATGGAAATATCTACAATGTCATCTGTATACACATGGAAGTACCTACACGGCAATCTGTGTATAGATGGAAACATCAACACCGCCATCTGTACAAACATGGAAATATCTACACCGCTATCTGTATAAACATGGAAATATCTACACTGCGGTCTGTATAAACATGGAAATTTCTACAACAGTATCTGTATAAACATGGAAATATCTACACCACGATCTGTATAAACATGGAAATATTTACACCGCTATTTGTATAAACATGGAAATATCTACACCGCTATCTCTATAAACATGGAAATATGTACAAAGCCATCTGTATAAACATGGAAATACCTACACAGTCATGTGTAGGAACATGGAAAAATCTACACTGCCATCTGTGTAAACATGGAAATATCTACAGAGCCCTCCGTATAAATATGGAAATATCTGCATAGGCATCTGTATAAACATGGAAATATCTGCACCGCTATCTGTATAAACATGGAAATAGCTACACCGCTGTCTCTATAAACATGGAAATATATACAACGCTATGAGTATAAACATGGAAATATCTCCACTGCTGTGTGTATACACATGGAAATATCTACACCGTGATCTGTATAAACATGGAAATATCTACACAGCTATGTCTATAAACATGGAAATACCTACACCGCCATCTGTATAAACATGGAAATAACTACAAAGTCGTCTGTATAAACATGGAAATATCTACACAGCCATCTGTATAAACATGGAAATATCTACACAGCCATCTGTATATACATGGAAATATCTACACCGCTATCTGTATAAACATGGAAATATCTACACCACCTTCTATATATCCATGGAAATATCTGCGCCGCCTTCTGTATAAACATGGAAATATCTACACGGTCATCTGTGTATAGATGGAAATATCAACACCGCCATCTGTACAAACATGGAAATATCTGCACCGCTATCTGTATAAACATGGAAATATCTACACCGCGGTCTGTATAAACATGGAAATAGCTAAACAGCTATCTGTATAAACATGGAAATACCTACACTGCTATCTCCATAAACATGGAAATATCTACAATGCCATCTGTAAAAACATGGAAATACCTATACAGTCATCTGTATAAACATGGAAATATCTACACCACCATCTGTATAAACATGGAAATATCTACAATGTCATCTGCATACACATGGAAATACCTACACGACAATCTGTGTATAGATGGAAACATCAACACCGCCATCTGTACAAACATGGAAATATCTACACTGCTATCTGTATAAACATGGAAATATCTACACTGCGGTCTGTATAAACATGGAAATTTCTACAACAGTATCTGTATAAACATGGAAATATCTACACCACGATCTGTATAAACATGGAAATATTTACACCGCTATTTGTATAAACATGGAAATATCTACACCGCTATCTCTATAAACATGGAAATATCTACAAAGCCATCTGTATAAACATGGAAATACCTACACAGTCATGTGTAGGAAATGGAAAAATCTACACTGCCATCTGTGTAAACATGGAAATATCTACAGAGCCCTCTGTATAAATATGGAAATATCTGCATAGGCATCTGTATAAACATGGAAATATCTGCACCGCTATCTGTATAAACATGGAAATAGCTACACCGCTGTCTCTATATACATGGAAATATATACAACGCTATGAGTATAAACATGGAAATATCTCCACTGCTGTCTGTATAAACATGGAAATATCTACAGCGTGATCTGTATAAACATGGAAATATCTACACCGCTACTTGCATAAACATGTAAATATCTGCAAAGCTATGTCTATAAACATGGAAATACCTACACCGCCATCTGTATAAATATGGAAATACCTACAAAGTCATCTGTATAAACATGGAAATATCTACACAGCCATCTGTATAAACATGGAAATATCTACACAGCCATCTGTATATACATGGAAATATCTACACCGCTATCTGTATAAACATGGAAATATCTACACCACCTTCTACATCTCCATGGAAATATCTGCGCCGCCTTCTGTATAAACATGGAAATATCTACACGGTCATCTGTGTATAGATGGAAATATCAACACCGCCATCTGTACAAACATGGAAATATCTGCACCGCTATCTGCATAAACATGGAAATATCTACACCGCGGTCTGTATAAACATGGAAATAGCTAAACCGCTATCTGTATAAACATGGAAATATCTACACTGCTATCTCTATAAACATGGAAATATCTACAATGCCATCTGTAAAAACATGGAAATACCTATACAGTCATCTGTATAAACATGGAAATATCTACAACACCATCTGTATAAACATGGAAATATCTACAATGTCATCTGTATACACATGGAAGTACCTACACGGCAATCTGTGTATAGATGGAAACATCAACACCGCCATCTGTACAAACATGGAAATATCTACACCGCTATCTGTATAAACATGGAAATATCTACACTGCGGTCTGTATAAACATGGAAATTTCTACAACAGTATCTGTATAAACATGGAAATATCTACACCACGATCTGTATAAACATGGAAATATTTACACCGCTATTTGTATAAACATGGAAATATCTACACCGCTATCTCTATAAACATGGAAATATGTACAAAGCCATCTGTATAAACATGGAAATACCTACACAGTCATGTGTAGGAACATGGAAAAATCTACACTGCCATCTGTGTAAACATGGAAATATCTACAGAGCCCTCCGTATAAATATGGAAATATCTGCATAGGCATCTGTATAAACATGGAAATATCTGCACCGCTATCTGTATAAACATGGAAATAGCTACACCGCTGTCTCTATAAACATGGAAATATATACAACGCTATGAGTATAAACATGGAAATATCTCCACTGCTGTGTGTATACACATGGAAATATCTACACCGTGATCTGTATAAACATGGAAATATCTACACAGCTATGTCTATAAACATGGAAATACCTACACCGCCATCTCTATAAACATGGAAATAACTACAAAGTCGTCTGTATAAACATGGAAATATCTACACAGCCATCTGTATAAACATGGAAATATCTACACAGCCATCTGTATATACATGGAAATATCTACACCGCTATCTGTATAAACATGGAAATATCTACACCACCTTCTACATATCCATGGAAATATCTGCGCTGCCTTCTGTATAAACATGGAAATATCTACACGGTCATCTGTGTATAGATGGAAATATCAACACCGCCATCTGTACAAACATGGAAATATCTGCACCGCTATCTGTATAAACATGGAAATATCTACACCGCGGTCTGTATAAACATGGAAATAGCTAAACAGCTATCTGTATAAACATGGAAATATCTACACTGCTATCTCCATAAACATGGAAATATCTACAATGCCATCTGTAAAAACATGGAAATACCTATACAGTCATCTGTATAAACATGGAAATATCTACACCACCATCTGTATAAACATGGAAATATCTACAATGTCATCTGCATACACATGGAAATACCTACACGACAATCTGTGTATAGATGGAAACATCAACACCGCCATCTGTACAAACATGGAAATATCTACACTGCTATCTGTATAAACATGGAAATATCTACACTGCGGTCTGTATAAACATGGAAATTTCTACAACAGTATCTGTATAAACATGGAAATATCTACACCACGATCTGTATAAACATGGAAATATTTACACCGCTATTTGTATAAACATGGAAATATCTACACCGCTATCTCTATAAACATGGAAATATCTACAAAGCCATCTGTATAAACATGGAAATACCTACACAGTCATGTGTAGGAAATGGAAAAATCTACACTGCCATCTGTGTAAACATGGAAATATCTACAGAGCCCTCTGTATAAATATGGAAATATCTGCATAGGCATCTGTATAAACATGGAAATATCTGCACCGCTATCTGTATAAACATGGAAATAGCTACACCGCTGTCTCTATATACATGGAAATATATACAACGCTATGAGTATAAACATGGAAATATCTCCACTGCTGTCTGTATAAACATGGAAATATCTACAGCGTGATCTGTATAAACATGGAAATATCTACACCGCTACTTGCATAAACATGTAAATATCTGCACAGCTATGTCTATAAACATGGAAATACCTACACCGCCATCTGTATAAATATGGAAATACCTACAAAGTCATCTGTATAAACATGGAAATATCTACACAGCCATCTGTATAAACATGGAAATATCTACACAGCCATCTGTATATACATGGAAATATCTACACCGCTATCTGTATAAACATGGAAATATCTACACCACCTTCTACATCTCCATGGAAATATCTGCGCCGCCTTCTGTATAAACATGGAAATATCTACACGGTCATCTGTGTATAGATGGAAATATCAACACCGCCATCTGTACAAACATGGAAATATCTGCACCGCTATCTGCATAAACATGGAAATATCTACACCGCGGTCTGTATAAACATGGAAATAGCTAAACCGCTATCTGTATAAACATGGAAATATCTACACTGCTATCTCTATAAACATGGAAATATCTACAATGCCATCTGTAAAAACATGGAAATACCTATACAGTCATCTGTATAAACATGGAAATATCTACAACACCATCTGTATAAACATGGAAATATCTACAATGTCATCTGTATACACATGGAAGTACCTACACGGCAATCTGTGTATAGATGGAAACATCAACACCGCCATCTGTACAAACATGGAAATATCTACACCGCTATCTGTATAAACATGGAAATATCTACACTGCGGTCTGTATAAACATGGAAATTTCTACAACAGTATCTGTATAAACATGGAAATATCTACACCACGATCTGTATAAACATGGAAATATTTACACCGCTATTTGTATAAACATGGAAATATCTACACCGCTATCTCTATAAACATGGAAATATCTACAAAGCCATCTGTATAATCATGGAAATACCTACACAGTCATGTGTAGGAACATGGAAAAATCTACACTGCCATCTGTGTAAACATGGAAATATCTACAGAGCCCTCCGTATAAATATGGAAATATCTGCATAGGCATCTGTATAAACATGGAAATATCTGCACCGCTATCTGTATAAACATGGAAATAGCTACACCGCTGTCTCTATAAACATGGAAATATATACAACGCTATGAGTATAAACATGGAAATATCTCCACTGCTGTGTGTATACACATGGAAATATCTACACCGTGATCTGTATAAACATGGAAATATCTACACCGCTATCTGTATAAACATGGAAATATCTACACCACCTTCTACATATCCATGGAAATATCTGCGCCGCCTTCTGTATAAACATGGAAATATCTACACGGTCATCTGTGTATAGATGGAAATATCAACACCGCCATCTGTACAAACATGGAAATATCTGCACCGCTATCTGTATAAACATGGAAATATCTACACCGCGGTCTGTATAAACATGGAAATAGCTAAACAGCTATCTGTATAAACATGGAAATATCTACACTGCTATCTCCATAAACATGGAAATATCTACAATGCCATCTGTAAAAACATGGAAATACCTATACAGTCATCTGTATAAACATGAAAATATCTACACCACCATCTGTATAAACATGGAAATATCTACAATGTCATCTGCATACACATGGAAATACCTACACGGCAATATGTGTATAGATGGAAACATCAACACCGCCATCTGTACAAACATGGAAGTATCTACACCGCTATCTGTATAAACATGGAAATATCTACACTGAGGTCTGTATAAACATGGAAATATCAACACCGCTATCTCTATAAACATGGACATATCTACAAAGCCATCTGTATAAACATGGAAATATCTACAATGCCATCTGTATAAACATGGAAATATCTACACAGCCATCTGTATATACATGGAAATATCTACACCGCTATCTGTATAAACATGGAAATATCTACTCCGCCTTCTACATATCCATGGAAATATCTGCGCCGCCTTCTGTATAAACATGGAAATATCTTCACGGTCATCTGTGTAAAGATGGAAATATCAACACCGCCATCTGTAAAAACATGGAAATATCTGCACTGCTATCTGTATAAACATGGAAATATCTTTACGGTCATCTGTGTAAAGATGGAAATATCAACACCGCCATCTGTATAAACATGGAAATATCTACACTGCTATCTCTATAAACCTGGAAATATCTACACCGTGATCTGTATAAACATGGAAATATTTACACTGCTATCTGTATAAACATGGAAATATATACACCGTTATCTGTATAAATATGGAAATATCTACACCGCTATCTCTATAAACATGGAAATATCTGCACCGCTATCTGTATAAAGATGGAAATACCTACACCGCTGTCTCTATAAACATGGAAATATGTACACCGCTATGTGTATAAACATGGAAATATCTCCACCGCGATTTCTGTAAACAAGGAAATATCTACACCGCTATCTATATAAACATGGAAATATCTACACAGCTAACTCTATAAACATGGAAATACCTACACCGCCATCTGTATAAACATGGAAATACGTACAAAGTCATCTGTATAAACATAGAAATATCTACACAGCCATCTCTATAAACATGGAAATATCTACACAGCCATCTGTATATACATGGAAATATCTACACCGCTATCTGTATAAACATGGAAATATCTACACCGCCTTCTACATACACATGGAAATATCTGCGCCGCCTTCTGTATAAACATGGAAATATCTTCACGGTCATCTGTGTAAAGATGGAAATATCAACACCGCCATCTGTACAAACATGGAAATATCTGCACCGCTATCTGTATAAACATGGAAATATCTACACTGCGGTCTGTATAAAGATGGAAATTTCTACACCGGTATCTGTATAAACATGGAAATATCTACACCACGATCTGTATAAACATGGAAATATTTACACCGCTATCTGTATAAACATGGAAATATCTACACCGCTATCTCTATAAACATGGAAGTATCTACAAATCCATCTGTATAAACATGGAAATACCTACACATTCATGTGTAGGAACATGGAAAAACCTACACTGCCATCTGTATAAACTTGGAAATATCTACAGAGCCCTCTGTATAAATATGGAAGTATCTGCATAGGCATCTGTATAAACATGGAAATATCTGCACCGCTATCTGTAGAAACATGGAAATACCTACACCGCTGTCTCTATAAACATGGAAATATGTACACCGCTATGTGTATAAACATGGAAATATCTCCACTGCTGTCTGTATAAACATGGAAATATCTCCACCACGATCTCTATAAACATGGAAATATCTACACCGCTATCTGTATAAACATGGAAATATCTACACAGCTATCTCTATAAACATGGAAATACCTACACCGCCATCTCTATAAACATGGAAATACCTACAAAGTCATCTGTATAAACATGGAAATATCTACACAGCCATCTGTATAAACATGGAAATATCTACACAGCCATCTGTATATACATGGAAATAACTACACCGCTATCTGTATAAACATGGAAATATCTACACCGCCTTCTACATATCAATGGAAATATCTGCGCCGCCTTCTGTATAAACATGGAAATATCTTCACGGTCATCTGTGTAAAGATGGAAATATCAACACCGCCATCTGTACAAACATGGAAATATCTGCACCGCTATCTGTATAAACATGGAAATATCTACACCGCGGTCTGTATAAACATGGAAATAGCTAAACCGCTATCTGTATAAACATGGAAATATCTACACTGCTATCTCTATAAACCTGGAAATAACTACACCGTGATCTGTATAAACATGGAAATATTTACACTGCTATCTCTATAAACATGGAAATATCTACACCGTTATCTGTATAAATATGGAAATATCTACACCGCTATCTCTATAAACATGGAAATATCTACACCGCCATCTGTATAAACATGGAAATATCTACACTGCTATCTCTATAAACATGGAAATATCTACAATGCCATCTGTAAAAACATGGAAATACCTATACAGTCATCTGTATAAACATGGAAATATCTACACCACCATCTATATAAACATGGAAATATCTACAATGCCATCTGTATACACATGGAAATACCTACACGGCAATCTGTGTATAGATGGAAACATCAACACCGCCATCTGTACAAACATGGAAATATCTACACCGCAATCTGTATAAACGTGGAAATATCTGCACCGCTCTCTGTATAAATATGAACTATCTAAACCACTATCTCTATAAAAGTGGAAATATCTACACTGCTATCTGTATAAACATGGAAATATCCTCACTGCTATCTCTGTGAGCATTGATATATCTACACCGCCATCTCTATAAACATGGAAATATCTACACCGTTATCTGTATAAACATGGAAATATCCACACCGCTATCTGTATCAACATGGAAATATCTACACCGCGATCTGTATAAACATGGAAATATCTACACCACGATCTGTATAAACATGGAAATATCTAAACCGCTATCTGTGTAAACATGGAAATATCTACACAGCTAACTCTATAAACATGGAAATATCTACACCGCCATCTGTATAAACATGGAAATACCTACAAAGTCATCTGTATAAACATGGAAATATCTACACAGCCATCTGTATAAACCTGGAAATATCTGCACTGTCATCTATATAAACATGGAAATATCTACAGAGAACTCTGTATAAACATGGAAATATCGGCACAGCCATCTGTATAAACATGGAAATATCTACAACGCTATCTGTATAGACATGGAAATATCTACACCGCTATGTGTGTTAACGTGGAAATATCTCCATTGCTATCTGTATAAACATGGACAAATCTCCACCGCAATATGTATAAACATGAAAATATCTACACTTCTATCTCTATAAACATGGAAATATCTACACTGCCATCTGTACAAACATGGAAATATCTACACAGTCATCTGTAGAAACATGGAAATATCTACACCGCTATCTCTATAAACATGGAAATAACTACACCGCTATCTCTATAAACATGGAAATATCTACACCGCTATCTCCATCAACATGGAAATATACAAACCGCCATCTCTTTAAACATGGAGGTATCTACAACGCCATCTACATAAACAAGAAAATATCTACACTGCCATCTACATAAACATGGAAATATCTACACCGCCGTCTCTATAAACATGGAAATATCTACACTGCCATTTGTAGAAAGATGGAAATATCTACACCGCCATCTGTATAAACGTGGAAATATCTACACCGCTATCTGTATAAACATGGAAATCTCTACACCGCAATCTGTATAAACATGGAGATATCTACACCGCTCTCTGTATAAATATGAAATATCTAAACCGCTATCTCTATATAAGTGGAAATATCTACACTGCTATCTGTATAAACATGGAAATATCCTCACTGCTATCTCTATGAACATTGATAGATCTACACCGCTATCTCTATAAACATGGAAATATCTACACCGCCATCTCTATAAACATGGAAATATCTACACCGTCATCTGTATAAACATGGAAATATCTACACCGCTATCGGTATAAACATGGAAATATCTACACCGCTATCTGTATAAACATGGAAATATCTACACCGCAATCTGTATAAACATGGAAATATCCACACCGCTCTCTGTATAAATATGAAATATCTGAACCACTATCTCTATAAAAGTGGAAATATCTACACTGCTATCTGTATAAACATGGAAATATCTACACAGCCGTCTGTATAAACATGGAAATATCTACACCGCCATCTCTATAAACATGGAAATATCTACACTGCCATTTGTAGAAAGATGGAAATATCTACACCGCCATCTGTCTAAACGTGGAAATATCTACACCGCTATCTGTATAAACATGGAAATAACTACACCGCAATCTGTATAAACATGGAAATATCTACACCACGATCTGTATAAACATGGAAATATCTACACTGCGATCTGTATAAACATGGAAATATCTAAACCGCTATCTGTGTAAACATGGAAATATCTACACAGCTATCTCTATAAACATGGAAATATCCTCACTGCTATCTCTATGCACATTGATATATCTACACCGCTATCTCTATAAACATGGAAATATCTACACCGCCATCTCTATAAACATTTAAATATCTACACCGTCATCTGTATAAACATGGAAATATTTACACCGCTATCTGTATGGACATGAAAATATCTACACCGCTCTCTGTATAAATATGAAATATCTGAACCACTATCTCTATAAAAGTGGAAATACCTACACTGCTATCTGTATAAAAATGGAAATATCTACACAGCTATCTCTATAAACATGGAAATATCCTCAGTGCTATCTCTATGCACATTGATATATCTACACCGCTATCTCTATAAACATGGAAATATCTACACCGCCATCTCTATAAACATTTAAATATCTACACCGTCATCTGTATAAACATGGAAATATCCTCACTGCTTTCTCTATGAACATTGATATATCTACACCGCTATCTCTATAAACATGGAAATATCTACACCGCCATCTCTATAAACATGGAAATATCTAGACCGTCATCTGTATAAACATGGAAATATTTACACCGCTATCTGTATGGACATGGAAATATCTACACCGCGATCTGTATAAACATGGAAATATCTACCCCGCGATCTGTATAAACATGGAAATATCTAAACCGCTATCTGTGTAAACATGGAAATATCTACACAGCTATCTCTATAAACATGGAAATATCTACACCGCCATCTGTATAAACATGGAAATACCTACAAAGTCATCTGTATAAACATGGAAATACCTACACAGCCATCTGTATAAACGTGGAAATATCTACACAGCCATCTGTATAAACCTGGAAATATCTGCACTGTCATCTATATAAACATGGAAATATCTACAGAGAACTCTGTATAAACATGGAAATATCGGCACAGCCATCTGTATAAACATGGAAATATCTACAACGCTATCTGTATAAACATGGAAATATCTACACCGCTATGTGTATTAACGTGGAAATATCTCCATTGCTATCTGTATAAACATGGACAAATCTCCACCGCAATATGTATAAACTTGAAAATATCTCCAATTCTATCTCTATAAACATGGAAATATCTACACTGCCATCTGTACAAACATGGAAATATCTACACAGTCATCTGTAGATACATGGAAATACCTACACCGCTATCTCTATAAACATGGAAATAACTACACCGCTATCTCTATAAACATGGAAATATCTACACCGCTATCTCCATCAACATGGAAATATACACACCGCCATCTCTAAACATGGAGGTATCTACAACGCCATCTACATAAACAAGAAAATATCTACACTGCCATCTATATAAACATGGAAGTATCTACACTGCCATCTATATAAACATGGAAATATCTACACCGCCATCTCTATAAACATGGAAATAACTACACTGCCATCTGTAGAAAGATGGAAATATCTACACCGCCATCTGTATAAACGTGGAAATATCTACACCGCTATCTGTATAAACATGGAAATATCTACACCGCAATCTGTATAAACATGGAAATATCTACACCGCTCTCTGTATAAATATGAAATATCTAAATCGCTATCTCTATAAAAGTGGAAATATCTACACTGCCATCTGTATAAACATGGAAATATCCTCACTGCTATCTCTATGAACTTTGATATATCTACACCGCTATCTCTATAAACATGGAAATATCTACACCGCCATCTCTATAAACATGGAAATATCTACACGGTCATCTGTATAAACATGGAAATATCTACACCGCTATCAGTATAAACATGGAAATATCTACACCGCGATCTGTATAAACATGGAAATATCTACACCGCGATCTGTATAAACATGGAAATATCTAAACCGCTATCTGTGTAAACATGGAAATATCTACACAGCTATCTCTATAAACATGGAAATATCTACACCGCCATCTGTATAAACATGGAAATACCTACAAAGTCATCTGTATAAACATGGAAATATCTACAAAGCCATCTGTATAAACCTGGAAATATCTGCACTGTCATCTATATAAACATGGAAATATCTACACTGCCATTTGTAGAAAGATGGAAATATCTACACCGCCATCTGTATAAACGTGGAAATATCTACACCGCTATCTGTATAAACATGGAAATATCTACACCGCAATCTGTATAAACATGGAAATATCTACACCGCTCTCTGTATAAATATGAAATATCTAAACCGCTATCTCTATAAAAGTGGAAATATCTACACTGCTATCTGTATAAACATGGAAATATCCTCACTGCTATCTCTATGCACATTGATATATCTACAATGCTATCTCTATAAACATGGAAATATCTACACCGCCATGTCTATAAACATTTAAATATCTACACCGTCATCTGTATAAACATGGAAATATCTACACCGCTATCTGTATAAACATGGAAATATCTTCACCGCGATCTGTATAAACATGGAAATATCTAAACCGCTATCTGTGTAAACATGGAAATATCTACACAGCTATCTCTATAAACATGGAAATATCTACACCGCCATCTGTATAAACATGGAAATACCTACAAAGTCATCTGTAAAAACATGGAAATATCTACACAGCCGTCTGTATAAACATGGAAATATGTACACACCCATCTGTATAAACCTGGAAATATCTGCACTGTCATCTATATAAACATGGAAATATCTACAGAGAACTCTGTATAAACATGGAAATATCGGCACAGCCATCTGTATAAACATGGAAATATCTACAACGCTATCTGTATAAACATGGAAATATCTACACCGCTATGTGTATCAACGTGGAAATATCTCCATTGCTATCTGTATAAACATGGACAAATCTCCACCGCAATATGTATAAACATGAAATTATCTACACTTCTATCTTTATAAACATGGAAATATCTACACTGCCATCTGTACAAACATGGAAATATCTACACAGTCATCTGTAGAAACATGGAAATATCTACAACGCTATCTCTATAAGCATGGAAATAACTATACCGCTATCTATATAAACATGGAAATATCTACACCGCTATCTCCATCAACATGGAAATATACACACCGCCATCTCTTTAAACATGGAGGTATCTACAACGCCATCTACATAAACAAGAAAATATCTACACTGCCATCTATATAAACATGGAAATATCTACACCGCCATCTCTATAAACATGGAAATATCTACACGGTCATCTGTATAAACAGGGAAATATCTACACCGCTATCGTTATAAACATGGAAATATCTACACCGCGATCTGTATAAACATGGAAATATCTACACCGCGATCTGTATAAACATGGAAATATCTAAACCGCTATCTGTGTAAACATGGAAATATCTACACAGCTATCTCTATAAACATGGAAATATCTACACCGCCATCTGTATAAACATGGAAATACCTACAAAGTCATCTGTATAAACATAGAAATACCTACACAGCCATCTGTATAAACATGGAAATATCTACACAGCCATCTGTATAAACCTGGAAATATCTGCACTGTCATCTATATAAACATGGAAATATCTACAGAAAACTCTGTATAAACATGGAAATATCGGCACAGCCATCTGTATAAACATGGAAATATCTACAACGCTATCTGTATAAACATGGAAATATCTACACCGCAATGTGTATTAACGTGGAAATATCTCCATTGCTATCTGTATAAACATGGACAAATCTCCACCGCAATATGTATAAACATGAAAATATCTACACTTCTATCTCTATAAACATGGAAATATCTACACGGCCATCTGTACAAACATGGAAATATCTACACAGTCATCTGTAGAAACATGGAAATATCTACACCACTATCTCTATAAACATGGAAATAACTACACCGCTATCTCTATAAACATGGAAATATCTACACCGCTATCTCCATCAACATGGAAATATACTCACCGCCATCTCTTTAAACATGGTGGTATCTACAACGCCATCTACATAAACAAGAAAATATCTACACTGCCATCTATATAAACATGGAAATATCTACACCGCCATCTCTATAAACATGGAAATATCTACACTGCCATTTGTAGAAAGATGGAAATATCTACACCGCCATCTGTATAAACGCGGAAATATCTACACCGCTATCTGTATAAACATGGAAATATCTACACCGCAATCTGTATAAACATGGAAATATCTACACCGCTCTCTGTATAAATATGAAATATCTAAACCGCTATCTCTATAAAAGTGGAAATATCTACACTGCTATCTGTATAAACATGGAAATATCCTCACTGCTATCTCTATGCACATTGATATATCTACAACGCTATCTCTATAAACATGGAAATATCTACACCGCCATGTCTATAAACATTTAAATATCTACACCGTCATCTGTATAAACATGGAAATATCTACACCGCTATCTGTATAAACATGGAAATATCTTCACCGCGATCTGTATAAACATGGAAATATCTAAACCGCTATCTGTGTAAACATGGAAATATCTACACAGCTATCTCTATAAACATGGAAATATCTACACCGCCATCTGTATAAACATGGAAATACCTACAAAGTCATCTGTAAAAACATGGAAATATCTACACAGCCGTCTGTATAAACATGGAAATATCTACACACCCATCTGTATAAACCTGGAAATATCTGCACTGTCATCTATATAAACATGGAAATATCTACAGAGTTCTCTGTATAAACATGGAAATATCGGCACAGCCATCTGTATAAACATGGAAATATCTACAACGCTATCTGTATAAACATGGAAATATCTACACCGCTATGTGTATCAACGTGGAAATATCTCCATTGCTATCTGTATAAATATGGACAAATCTCCACCGCAATATGTATAAACATGAAATTATCTACACTTCTATCTTTATAAACATGGAAATATCTACACTGCCATCTGTACAAACATGGAAATATCTACACAGTCATCTGTAGAAACATGGAAATATCTACAACGCTATCTCTATAAACATGGAAATAACTACACCGCTATCTCTATAAACATGGAAATATCTACACCGCTAACACCATCAACATGGAAATATACACACCGCCATCTCTTTAAACATGGAGGTATGTACAACGCCATCTACATAAACAAGAAAATATCTACACTGCCATCTATATAAACATGGAAATATCTACACCGCCATCTCTATAAACACGGAAATATCTACACTGCCATTTGTAGAAAGATGGAAATATCTACACCGCCATCTGTATAAACGTGGAAATATCTACACCGCTATCTGTATAAACATGGAAATATCTACACCGCAATCTGTATAAACATGGAAATATCTACACCGCTCTCTGTATAAATATGAAATATCTAAACCGCTGTCTCTATAAAAGTGGAAATATCTACACTGCTATCTGTATAAACATGGAAATATACTCACTGCTATCTCTATGAACATTGATATATCTACACCGCTATCTCTATAAACATGGAAATATCTGCACCGCCATCTCTATAAACATGGAAATATCTACACCGTCATCTGTATAAACATGGAAATATCTACACCGCTATTGGTATAAACATGGAAATATCTACACCGCGATCTGTATAAACATGGAAATATCTACACCGCGATCTGTATAAACATGGAAATATCTAAACCGCTATATGTGTAAACATGGAAATATCTACACAGCTATCTCTATAAACATGGAAATATCTACACCGCCGTCTGTATAAACATGGAAATACCTACAAAGTCATCTGTATAAACATGGAAATATCTACACAGCCATCTGTATAAACATGGAAATATCTACACAGCCATCTGTATAAACCTGGAAATATCTGCACTGTCATCTATATAAACATGGAAATATCTACAGAAAACTCTGTATAAACATGGAAATATCGGCACAGTCATCTGTATAAACATGGAAATATTTACAACGCTATCTGTATAAACATGGAAATATCTACGCCGCTATGTGTATTAACGTGGAAATATCTCCACTGCTATCTGTATAAACATGGACAAATCTCCACGACAATATGTATAAACATGAAAATATCTACACTTCTATCTCTATAAACATGGAAATATCTACACTGCCATCTGTACAAACATGGAAATATCTACACAGTCTTCTGTAGAAACATGGAAATATCTACACCGCTATCTCTATAAACATGGAAATATCTACACCGCTATCTCCATCAACATGGAAATATACACACCGCCATCTCTTTAAACATGCAGGTATCTACAACGCCATCTACATAAACAAGAAAATATCTACACTGCCATCTATATAAACATGGAAATATCTACACCGCCATCTCTATAAACATGGAAATATCTACACTGCCATTTGTAGAAAGATGGAAATATCTACACCGCCATCTGTATAAATGTGGAAATATCTACACCGCTATCTGTATAAACATGGAAATATCTACACCGCAGTCTGTATAAACATGGAAATATCTACACCGCTCTCTGTATAAATATGAAATATCTAAACCGCTATCTCTATAAAAGTGGAAATATCTACACTGCTATCTGTATATACATGGAAATATCCTCACTGCTATCTCTATGCACATTGATATATCTACAACGCTATCTCTATAAACATGGAAATATCTACACCGCCATGTCTATAAACATTTAAATATCTACACCGTCATCTGTATAAACATGGAAATATCTACACCGCTATCTGTATAAACATGGAAATATCTTCACCGCGATCTGTATAAACATGGAAATATCTAAACCGCTATCTGTGTAAACATGGAAATATCTACACAGCTATCTCTATAAACATGGAAATATCTACACCGCCATCTGTATAAACATGCAAATACCTACAAAGTCATCTGTAAAAACATGGAAATATCTACACAGCCGTCTGTATAAACATGGAAATATCTACACACCCATCTGTATAAACCTGGAAATATCTGCACTGTCATCTATATAAACATGGAAAAATCTACAGAGAACTCTGTATAAACATGGAAATATCGGCACAGCCATCTGTATAAACATGGAAATATCTACAGCGCTATCTGTATAAACATGGAAATATCTGCACCGCTATGTGTATCAACGTGGAAATATCTCCATTGATATCTGTATAAACATGGACAAATCTCCACAGCAATATGTATAAACATGAAATTATCTACACTTCTATCTTTATAAACATGGAAATATCTACACTGCCATCTGTACAAACATGGAAATATCTACACAGTCATCTGTAGAAACATGGAAATATCTACAACGCTATCTCTATAAACATGGAAATAACCACACCGCTATCTCTATAAACATGGAAATATCTACACCGCTTTATCCATCAACATGGAAATATACACACCGCCATCTCTTTAAACATGGAGGTATCTACAACGCCATCTACATAAACAAGAAAATATCTACACTGCCATCTATATAAACATGGAAATATCTACACCGCCATCTCTATAAACATGGAAATATCTACACTGCCATTTGTAGAAAGATGGAAATATCTACACCGCCATCTGTATAAACGTGGAAATATCTACACCGCTATCTGTATAAACATGGAAATATCTACACTGCATTCTGTATAAACATGGAAATATCTACACCGCTCTCTGTATAAATATGAAATATCTAAACCGCTATCTCTATAAAAGTGGAAATATCTACACTGCTATCTGTATAAACATGGAAATATCCTCACTGCTATCTCTATGAACATTGATATATCTACACCGCTATCTCTATAAACATGGAAATATCTACACCGCCATCTCTATAAACATGGAACTATCTACACCGTCATCTGTATAAACATGGAAATATCTACACCGCTATTTGTATAGACATGGAAATATCTACACCGCGATCTGTATAAACATGGAAATATCTACACCGCGATCTGTATAAACATGGAAATATCTAAACCGCTATCTGTGTAAACATGGAAATATCTACACAGCTATCTCTATAAACATGGAAATAACTACACCGCCATCTGTATAAACATGGAAATACCTACAAAGTCATCTGTATAAACATGGAAATATCTACGCCGCTATGTGTATTAACGTGGAAATATCTCCATTGCTATCTGTATAAACATGGACAAATCTCCACCGGAATATGTATAAACATGAAAATATCTACACTTCTATCTCTATAAACATGGAAATATCTATACTGCCGTCTGTACAAACATGGAAATATCTACACAGTCATCTGTAGAAACATGGAAATATCTACACCGCTATCTCTATAAACATGGAAATAACTACACCGCTATCTCTATAAACATGGAAATATCTACACCGCTATCTCCATCAACATGGAAATATACACACCGCCATCTCTTTAAACATGCAGGTATCTACAACGCCATCTACATAAACAAGAAAATATCTACACTGCCATCTATATAAACATGGAAATATCTACACCGCCATCTCTATAAACATGGAAATATCTACACGGTCATCTGTATAAGCATGGAAATATCTACACCGCTATCGTTATAAACATGGAAATATCTACACCGCGATCTGTATAAACATGGAAATATCTACACCGCGATCTGTATAAACATGGAAATATCTAAACCGCTATCTGTGTAAACATGGAAATATCTACACAGCTATCTCTATAAACATGGAAATATCTACACCGCCATCTGTATAAACATGGAAATACCTACAAAGTCATCTGTATAAACATGGAAATACCTACACAGCCATCTGTATAAACATGGAAATATCTACACAGCCATCTGTATAAACATGGAAATATCTGCACTGTCATCTATATAAACATGGAAATATCTACAGAAAACTCTGTATAAACATGGAAATATCGGCACAGCCATCTGTATAAACATGGAAATATCTACAACGCTATCTGTATAAACATGGAAATATCTACACCGCAATGTGTATTAACGTGGAAATATCTCCATTGCTATCTGTATAAACATGGACAAATCTCCACCGCAATATGTATAAACATGAAAATATCTACACTTCTATCTCTATAAACATGGAAATATCTACACGGCCATCTGTACAAACATGGAAATATCTACACAGTCATCTGTAGAAACATGGAAATATCTACACCACTATCTCTATAAACATGGAAATAACTACACCGCTATCTCTATAAACATGGAAATATCTACACCGCTATCTCCATCAACATGCAAATATACTCACCGCCATCTCTTTAAACATGGTGGTATCTACAACGCCATCTACATAAACAAGAAAATATCTACACTGCCATCTATATAAACATGGAAATATCTACACCGCCATCTCTATAAACATGGAAATATCTACACTGCCATTTGTAGAAAGATGGAAATATCTACACCGCCATCTGTATAAACGCGGAAATATCTACACCGCTATCTGTATAAACATGGAAATATCTACACCGCAATCTGTATAAACATGGAAATATCTACACCGCTCTCTGTATAAATATGAAATATCTAAACCGCTATCTCTATAAAAGTGGAAATATCTACACTGCTATCTGTATAAACATGGAAATATCCTCACTGCTATCTCTATGCACATTGATATATCTACAACGCTATCTCTATAAACATGGAAATATCTACACCGCCTTGTCTATAAACATTTAAATATCTACACCGTCATCTGTATAAACATGGAAATATCTACACCGCTATCTGTATAAACATGGAAATATCTTCACCGCGATCTGTATAAACATGGAAATATCTAAACCGCTATCTGTGTAAACATGGAAATATCTACACAGCTATCTCTATAAACATGGAAATATCTACACCGCCATCTGTATAAACATGGAAATACCTACAAAGTCATCTGTAAAAACATGGAAATATCTACACAGCCGTCTGTATAAACATGGAAATATCTACACACCCATCTGTATAAACCTGGAAATATCTGCACTGTCATCTATATAAACATGGAAATATCTACAGAAAACTCTGTATAAACATGGAAATATCGGCACAGTCATCTGTATAAACATGGAAATATCTACAACGCTATCTGTATAAACATGGAAATATGTACGCCGCTATGTGTATTAACGTGGAAATATCTCCACTGCTATCTGTATAAACATGGACAAATCTCCACCACAATATGTATAAACATGAAAATATCTACACTTCTATCTCTATAAACATGGAAATATCTACACTGCCATCTGTACAAACATGGAAATATCTACACAGTCTTCTGTAGAAACATGGAAATATCTACACCGCTATCTCTATAAACATGGAAATATCTACACCGCTATCTCCATCAACATGGAAATATACACACCGCCATCTCTTTAAACATGCAGGTATCTACAACGCCATCTACATAAACAAGAAAATATCTACACTGCCATCTATATAAACATGGAAATATCTACACCGCCATCTCTATAAACATGGAAATATCTACACTGCCATTTGTAGAAAGATGGAAATATCTACACCGCCATCTGTATAAATGTGGAAATATCTACACCGCTATCTGTATAAACATGGAAATATCTACACCGCAGTCTGTATAAACATGGAAATATCTACACCGCTCTCTGTATAAATATGAAATATCTAAACCGCTATCTCTATAAAAGTGGAAATATCTACACTGCTATCTGTATATACATGGAAATATCCTCACTGCTATCTCTATGCACATTGATATATCTACAACGCTATCTCTATAAACATGGAAATATCTACACCGCCATGTCTATAAACATTTAAATATCTACACCGTCATCTGTATAAACATGGAAATATCTACACCGCTATCTGTATAAACATGGAAATATCTTCACCGCGATCTGTATAAACATGGAAATATCTAAACCGCTATCTGTGTAAACATGGAAATATCTACACAGCTATCTCTATAAACATGGAAATATCTACACCGCCATCTGTATAAACATGCAAATACCTACAAAGTCATCTGTAAAAACATGGAAATATCTACACAGCCGTCTGTATAAACATGGAAATATCTACACACCCATCTGTATAAACCTGGAAATATCTGCACTGTCATCTATATAAACATGGAAAAATCTACAGAGAACTCTGTATAAACATGGAAATATCGGCACAGCCATCTGTATAAACATGGAAATATCTACAACGCTATCTGTCTAAACATGGAAATATCTACACCGCTATGTGTATCAACGTGGAAATATCTCCATTGCTATCTGTATAAACATGGACAAATCTCCACCGCAATATGTATAAACATGAAATTATCTACACTTCTATCTTTATAAACATGGAAATATCTACACTGCCATCTGTAGAAACATGGAAATATCTACACAGTCATCTGTAGAAACATGGAAATATCTACAACGCTATCTCTATAAACATGGAAATAACTACACCGCTATCTCTATAAACATGGAAATATCTACACCGCTATCCCCATCAACATGGAAATATACACACCGCCATCTCTTTAAACATGGAGGTATCTACAACGCCATCTACATAAACAAGAAAATATCTACACTGCCATCTATATAAACATGGAACTATCTACACCGCCATCTCTATAAACATGGAAATATCTACACTGCCATTTGTAGAAAGATGGAAATACCTACACCGCCATCTGTATAAACGTGGAAATATCTTCACCGCTATCTGTATAAACATGGAAATATCTACACCGCAATCTGTATAAACATGGAAATATCTACACTGCTCTCTGTATAAATATGAAATATCTAAACCGCTATCTCTATAAAAGTGGAAATATCTACAATGCTATCTGTATAAACATGGAAATATACTCACTGCTATCTCTATGAACATTGATATATCTACACCGCTATCTCTATAAACATGGAAATATCTACACCACCATCTCTATAAACAAGGAAATATCTACACCGTCATCTGTATAAATATGGAAATATCTACACCGCTATCGGTATAAACATGGAAATATCTACACCGCGATCTGTATAAACATGGAAATATCTAAACCGCTATCTGTGTAAACATGGAAATATCTACACAGCTATCTCTATAAACATGGAAATAACTACACCGCCATCTGTATAAACATGGAAATACCTACAAAGTCATCTGTATAAACATGGAAATATCTACACAGCCATCTGTATAAACATGGAAATATCTACTCAGCCATCTGTATAAACCTGGAAATATCTGCACTGTCATCTATATAAACATGGAAATATCTACAGAGAACTCTGTATAAACATGGAAATATCGGCACAGTCATCTGTATAAACATGGAAATATCTACAACGCTATCTGTATAAACATGGAAATATCTATGCCGCTATGTGTATTAACGTGGAAATATCTCCATTGCTATCTGTATAAACATGGACAAATCTCCACCGCAATATGTATAAACATGAAAATATCTACACTTCTATCTCTATAAACATGGAAATATCTACACTGCCATCTGTACAAACATGGAAATATCTACACAGTCATCTGTAGAAACATGGAAATATCTACACCACTATCTCTATAAACATGGAAATAACTACACCGCTATCTAAACATGGAAATATCTACACCGCTATCTCCATCAACATGGAAATATACACACCGCCATCTCTTTAAACATGCAGGTATCTACAACGCCATCTACATAAACAAGAAAATATCTACACTGCCATCTATATAAACATGGAAATATCTACACCGCCATCTCTATAAACATGGAAATATCTACACTGCCATTTGTAGAAAGATGGAAATATCTACACCGCCATCTGTATAAATGTGGAAATATCTACACCGCTATCTGTATAAACATGGAAATATCTACACCGCAGTCTGTATAAACATGGAAATATCTACACCGCTCTCTGTATAAATATGAAATATCTAAACCGCTATCTCTATAAAAGTGGAAATATCTACACTGGTATCTGTATATACATGGAAATATCCTCACTGCTATCTCTATGCACATTGATATATCTACAACGCTATCTCTATAAACATGGAAATATCTACACCGCCATGTCTATAAACATTTAAATATCTACACCGTCATCTGTATAAACATGGAAATATCTACACCGCTATCTGTATAAAAATGGAAATATCTTTACCGCGATCTGTATAAACATGGAAATATCTAAACCGCTATCTGTGTAAACATGGAAATATCTACACAGCTATCTCTATAAACATGGAAATATCTACACCGCCATCTGTATAAACATGCAAATACCTACAAAGTCATCTGTAAAAACATGGAAATATCTACACAGCCGTCTGTATAAACATGGAAATATCTACACACCCATCTGTATAAACCTGGAAATATCTGCACTGTCATCTATATAAACATGGAAAAATCTACAGAGAACTCTGTATAAACATGGAAATATCGGCACAGCCATCTGTATAAACATGGAAATATCTACAACGCTATCTGTATAAACATGGAAATATCTACACCGCTATGTGTATCAACGTGGAAATATCTCCATTGCTATCTGTATAAACATGGACAAATCTCCACCGCAATATGTATAAACATGAAATTATCTACACTTCTATCTTTATAAACATGGAAATATCTACACTGCCATCTGTAGAAACATGGAAATATCTACACAGTCATCTGTAGAAACATGGAAATATCTACAACGCTATCTCTATAAACATGGAAATAACTACACCGCTATCTCTATAAACATGGAAATTTCTACACCGCCATCTGTTTAAACATGGAAATATATACACAGACATCTGTTTATACATGGAAATATCTACACCGCTATATGTATAAACATGCTAATAACTACACCTCTATCTGTATAAATGTGGAAATATTTGCACCGCTATCCCTATAAACACGGTAATATCAACACCGTGATCTGTATAAACATGGAAATATCTACACCATGATCTGTATAAACATGGAAATATCTACACCGCGATCTGAATAAACATGGAAATTTCTACACCGTGATCTGTATAAACATGGAAATATCTACACCGCCATCTCTATAAACATGGAAATATCTACACCCCTATCTGTATAAACATGGAAATATCCACAAAGCTATCTCTATAAACATGGAAAAAGCAACACCGCTATCTGTATGAACATGGAAATATCTACACCGCCATCTCCAGAAAGATGGAAATATCTACACCGCGATCAGTATAAACATAGAAATATCTACACCGCTATCTGTATAAACATGGAAATATCTCCACTGCTATCTCTATAAATGTCGAATATCTACACCGCCGTATGTATAAACATGGAAATACTTACAAAGTTATCTGTATAAACATGGAAATATCTACAACGCCATCTGTATAAACATGGAAATATCTACACAGCCATGTGTATATACATGGAAATATCTACACGGCTATCTATATAAACATGGAAATTACTACACCGCTATCTGAAAAAACATGGAAATATCTGCACCGCTATCTCTATAAACATGGAAATAACTAAAAAGACATCTGTATAATCATGGAAATACCTACACAGTCATGTGTAGGAACATTTAAATATCTACACTGCCATCTGTATAAACATAGAAATATCTACACAGCCCTCTGTATAAATATGGAAATATCTACACTGCCATCTGTAGAAAGATGGAAATGTCTACACCGCTCTCTCTATAAATATGGAAATATCTACACCGCCATCTCTATAAACATGAAAATATCTACACTGCCATCTCCATAAAGATGGAAGTATCTACTCCACCATGTGTATAAACACGGAAATATCTACACCACCATCTGTGTAAACATGGAAATATCTACACCGCTATCTGTATAAACAGGGATATATCTACACCGCCATCTGCATGTCCATGGAAATATCTACGCCGCCATCTGTATAAACATGGAAATATCTACACGGACATCTGTGTATAGATGGAAATATCAACACCGCCATCTGTACAAACATGGAAATATCTACACCGCTATCTCTATAAACATGGAAATATCTGCACTGCCATCTGTAAAAACATGGAAATACCCATAGAGTCATCTGTATAAACATGGAAATATCTACAATGCCATCTGTATACACATGGAAATATCTACACAGCCATCTGTATAAACATGTAAATATCTACACTGCTATCTCTAAACATGGAAATATCTACGCCACCATCTCTATAAACATGAAAATATCTACACTGCCATCTCCATAAACATGGAACTAACTACTCCGCAATCTGTATAAACATGGAAACATCTACACCGCCATCTGTGTGAATAAGGAAATATCTACAATGCCATCTGTATAAAGATATAAATATCTGCACCGCGAGCTGTATAAACATGGAAATATCTACAGCGCCATCTCTATAAACATTGAAATATCTACACTGCCATCTGAAAAACATGGAAATACCTACACAGTCATCCAAATAAACATGGAAATATCTACACCACCATCTGTATAAACATGGAAATAGCTACAATGCCATCTGTATACACATGGAAATATCTACACAGCCGTCTGTATAAGCATGGAAATATCTACACTGCAATGTCTATAAACATAGAAATACCTACACCGCGATCTGTATAAACATGGAAATACCTACAGTGCCATCTCTATAAAAATTGAAATATCTACACTGCCATCTCTAAAAACATGGAAATATCTACACAGTCATCTGAATAAACATGGAAATATCTACACCGCCATCTGAAAAAACATGGAAATATCTACACAGTCATCTGTATTAACATGGAAATATCTACACCTCCATCTGTATAAACATGGAAATATCTACAATGCCACCTGTAGAAAGATGGAAATATCTACACCGCAATCAGTGTAAACATGGAAATATCTACACCGATACCTGTAAAAACATGGAAATATCTACACCGCTATCTGTATAAACATGGAAATATCTACACCGCGATCTGTATAAACATGGAAATATCTACACCGCGATCAGTATAAACATGGAAATATCTACAACGCTATCTGTATAAACATGGAAATATCTACACAGCTATCTCCATAAACATGGAAATATCTACACCGCCATCTGTATAAACATGGAAACACCTACAAAGTCATCTGTATAAACATGGAAATATCTACAAGCCGTCTGTATAAACATGGAAATATCTACACAACCATCTGTATATACATCGAAATATCTACACCACTATCTGTATAAACATGGAAATAACTACACCGCTATTTGTATAAACATGGAAATATCTACACGGTCATCTGTGTATAGATGGAAATATCAACACCGCCATCTGTACAAACATGGAAATATCTGCATAGATATCTGTAAACATGGAAATTTATACACCGCGGTGTGTATAAACATGGAAATATCTACACCGCTATCTGTATAAACATGGAAATATCTACACCGCTATCTGTATAAACATGGAAATATCTACACCGTGATCTGTATAAACATGGAAATATTTACACCGCTATCTGTATAAACATGGAAATTCCTACACCGTTATCTGTATAAATATGGAAATATCTACACCGCTATCTCTATAAACATGGAAATACCTACACCGCCATCTGTATAAACATGGAAATACCTAGACAGTCATCTGTGTAAACATGGAAATATCTTCACCACGATCTGTATAACCATGGAAATATCTACCATGCCATCTGTATACACATGGAAATACCTACACGGCAATATGTGTATAGATGGAAACATCAACACCGCCATCTCTACAAACATGGAAATATCTACACTGCGGTCTGTATAATCATGGAAATATCTACACCGGTATCTGTATAAACATGGAAATATCTACACCACGATCTGTATAAACATGGAAATATATACACCGCTATCTGTATAAACATGGAAATATCTGCACTGCTATCTATATAAATATGGAAATATCTACAAAGCCATCTGAATAAACATGGAAATACCAACACAGTCATGTGTAGGAACATGGAAATACCAACACTGCCATCTGTATACACATGGAAATATCTACACAGCCCTCTGTATAAATATGGAAATATCTGCATAGGCATCTGTATAAACATGGAAATATCTGCACCGCTATCTGTATAAACACGGAAATACCTACACCGCTGTGTCTATAAACTTGGAAATATGTACACCGCTATGTGTATAAACATGGAAATATCTCCACTGCTGTCTGTATAAACATGGAAATATCTCCACCGATATCTGTATAAACATGGAAATATCTACAGCGCCATCTCTATAAACATTGAAATATCTACACTGCCATCTGTAAAAACATGGAAATATCTACACAGTCATCTGAAAAAACATGGAAATATCTACACCACCATCTGTATAAACATGGAAATAGCTACAATAACATCTGTATACACATGGAAATATCTACACAGACATCTGTATAAATATGGAAATATCTACACCGCCATCTGTATAAACAGGGAAATATCTACACAGCCCTCTGTATAAATATGGAAATATCTACACTGCCATCTGTAGAAAGATGGAAATGTCTACACCGCTCTCTCTATAAATATGGAAATATCTACACCGCCATCTCTATAAACATGAAAATATCTACACTGCTATCTCCATAAAGATGGAAGTATCTACTCCGCCATGTGTATAAACACGGAAATATCTACACCACCATCTGTGTAAACATGGAAATATCTACACCGCTATCTGTATAAACAGGGATATATCTACACCGCCATCTGCATGTCCATGGAAATATCTACGCCGCCATCTGTATAAACATGGAAATATCTACACGGCCATCTGTGTATAGATGGAAATATCAACACCGCCATCTGTACAAACATGGAAATATCTACACCACTATCTCTATAAACATGGAAATATCTGCACTGCCATCTGTAAAAACATGGAAATACCCATACAGTCATCTGTATAAACATGGAAATATCTACAATGCCATCTGTATACACATGGAAATATCTACACAGCCATCTGTATAAACATGTAAATATCTACACTGCTATCTCTAAACATGGAAATATCTACGCCACCATCTCTATAAACATGAAAATATCTACACTGCCATCTCCATAAACATGGAACTAACTACTCCGCCATCTGTATAAACATGGAAACATCTACACCGCCAACTGTGTGAATAAGGAAATATCTACAATGCCATCTGTATAAAGATATAAATATCTGCACCGCGAGCTGTATAAACATGGAAATATCTACATCGCTATCTGCATAAACGTGGAAATACCAACACCGCTATCGGTATAAACATGGAAATATCTACAACGCCATCTATATAAACATGGAAATATCTACACCGCTCTGTCTATAAACATGGAAATACCTACACCGCTATCTCTATAAACATGGAAATATCTACACCGCTATCTGTATAAAAATGGAAATATGTACACCGCTATCTGTATAAACATGGAAATATCTACACCGCGATCTCTATAAACATGGAAATAGCTACACCGCGATCTGTATAAACATGGAAATATCTTCACCACGATCTGTATTAACATGGAAATATCTACACCGCTATCTGTATAAACCTGGAAATATCTACACTGCTATCTCTATAATATGGAAATATCTACAACGCCATCTGTGTAAACATGGAAATAACTACACAGTCATGTGTAGGAACATGGAAATATCTACACCACCGTTTGTATAAAGATGGAAAGATCTACAGCGTTATCTGTATAAACATGGCAATATCTACACAGAGATCTGTATAAACATGGAAATATGTACAGCACTCTCTGAATAAAGATGGAAATATCTACACCGCTATCTGAAAAACATGGAAATATCTACATAACTATCTGTATAAATATGGAAATATTTACACCTCTATCTCAATAAACATGGAAATATCTACACCGCTATCTCTATAAACATGGAAATATCTACACCGTCATCTGTATTAACATGGAAATATTTACACAGTCATCTGTATAAACCTGGAAATATCTACACTGTCATCTATATAAACATGGAAATATCTACAGAGAACTCTGTATAAACATGGAAATATCTACAGAGAACTCAGTATAAACATGGAAATTTCGGCACGGCCATCTGAATAAACATGGAAATATCTACACCGCGATCTGTATAAACATGGAAATATCTACACCGCTTTGTGTATTAACGTGGAAATATCTCCATTGCTATCTGTATAAAGATGGACAAATCTCCACCGCAATCTATATAAACATGGAAATATCTACACCGCCATCTGTTTAAACATGGAAATATATACACAGACATCTGTTCATACATGGAAATATCTACACCGCTATCTGTATAAACATGCTAATAACTACACCACTATCTGTATAAATGTGGAAATATTTGCACCGCTATCCCTATAAACTTGGTAATATCATCACCGCGATCTGTATAAACATGGAAATATCTACACCATGATCTGTATAAACATGGAAATATCTACACCGCCATCTCTATAAACATGGAAATATCTACACCCCTATCTGTATAAACATGGAAATATCCACACCGCTATCTCTATAAACATGGAAAAATCAACACCGCTATCTCTATGAACATGGAAATATCTACACCGCCATCTCTTTAAACATGGAAATATCTACACCGCCATCTGTGTAAACATGGAAATACCTACAAAGTCATCTGCATAAACATGGAAACATCTACACAGCCATCTGTATAAACATGGAAATACCTACACAGCCATCTGTATATACATGGAAATACCTACACCGCTATCTGTATAAACATGGAAATAACTACACTGCTATTTGTATAAACAAGGAAATATCTACACCGTGATCTGTATAAACATGGAAATATCTACACCTCTATTTGTGTAAACAAGGAAATATCTACACCGCTATCTCTATAAGCATGGAAATAACTATACCGCTATTTGTATAAACAAGGAAATATCTACACCGTGATCTGTATAAACATGGAAATAACTACACCGCTATTTGTATAAACAAGGAAATATCCACACCGCCATCTGTTTAAACATGGAAATATATACACAAACATCTGTTTATACATGGAAATATCTACACCGCTATCTGTATAAACATGCTAATAACTACACCACTATCTGTATAAATGTGGAAATATTTGCACCGCTATCCCTATAAACATGGTAATATCATCACCGCGATCTGTATAAACATGGGAATATCTACACCATGATCTGTATAAACATGGAAACATCTACACCGCGATCTGTATAAATATGGAAATATCTACACCGTGATCTGTATAAACATGGAAGTATCTACACCGCCATCTGTATAAACATGGAAATATCTACACCCCTATCTGTATAAACATGGAAATATCCACACCGCTATCTCTATAAACATGGAAAAATAACACCGCTATCTCTATGAACATGGAAATATCTACATCGCCATCTCTATAAACATGGAATTATCTACACCGCGATCAGTATAAACGTGGAAATATCTACACCGCTATCTGTATAAACATGGAAATATCTCAAATGCTATCTCTATATACATCGAAATATCTACACTGCCATCTGTATAAACATGGAAATACTTACAAAGTTATCGGTATAAACATGGAATTACCTACACCGCCATCTGCATAAACATGGAAATATCTAAACAGACATGTGTATATACATGGAAATATCTACACCGCTATCTATATAAACATGGAAATAACTACACCGCTATCTGTATATACATGGAAATATCTACACCGCCCTCTACATATCCATGGAAATATCTGTGCCGCCATCTGTATAAACATGGAAATATCTACACGATCATCTGTGTATAGATGGAAATATCAACACCGCCATCTGTACAAACATGGAAATATCTGCACCGCTATCTGTATAAACACGTAAATATCTACACCGTGGTCTGTATAAACATGGAAATATTTCCACCGCTATATGTATAAACATGGAAATTTCTACACGGTTATCTGTATAAATATGGAAATATCTACACTGCTATCTCTATAAACATGGAAATATCTACACCGCCATCTGTATAAACCTGGAAATATCTACAATGCCATCTGTATACACATGGAAATACCTAAACGGCAATCTGTGTATAGATGGAAACATCAACACCGCCATCTGTACAAACTTGGAAATATCTACACTGCTATCTCTACAAACATGGAAATATCTACACTGCGGTCTGTATAAACATGTAAATATCTGCACCGGTATCTGTATAAACATGGAAATATCTCCACCACGATCTTTATAAACATGGAAATATATACACCGCTATCTGTATAAACATGGAAATATCTGCACCGATATCTCTATAGACATGGAAATATCTACAAAGCCATCTGTATAAACATGGAAATACCTTCACAGTCATGTGTAGGAACATGGAAATATCTACAATGCCATCTGTATACACGTGGAAATATCTACCCAGCCATCTGTATAAACATGTAAATATCTACACTGCTATCTCTATAAACATGGAAATATCTACACCGCCATCTCTATAAACATGAAAATATCTACACTGCCATCTCCATAAACATGGAACTAACTTCTCCGACATCTGTATAAACATGGAAACATCTACACCGCCATCAGTGTGAATAAGGAAATATCTACAATGCCATCTGTATAAAGATATAAATATCTGCACCGCAAGCTGTATAAACATGGAAATATCTACATCGCTATGTGTATAAACGTGGAAATACCAACACCGCTATCAGTATAAACATGGAAATATCTACAACGCCATCTACATATCCATGGAAATATCTGCCCCGCAATCTGTATAAACATGGAAATATCTACACGGTCATCTGTGTATGGATGGAAATATCAACACCGCCATCTGTACAAACATGGAAATATCTACTCCGATATCTGTATAAATATGAAATATCTAAACCGCTATCTCTATAAACATGGAAATATCTACACTGCCATCTGTATAAACATGGAAATACCTACAAAGTCATCTGTATAAACATGGAAATATCTACACAGCCATCTGTATATACATGGAAATATCTACACCGCTATCTGTATAAACATGGAAATAACTTCACCGCTATTTGTATAACAAGGAAATATCTACACCGCCATCTGTTTAAACATGGAAATATATACACAGACATCTGTTTATACATGGAAATATCTACATCGCTATCTCTAAAAACATGCTAATAACTACAACGCTATCTGTATATATGTGGAAATATTTGCACCGCTATCCCTATAAACATGGTAATATCAACATCGCGATTTGTATAAACATGGAAATATCTACACCATGATCAGTATAAACATGGAAACATCTACACAGTGATCTGTATAAACATGGAAATATCTACACCGCCATCTCTATCAACATGGAAATATCTACACCCCTATCTGTATAAACATGGAAATATCCACACCGCTATCTCTATAAACATGGAAAAATCAACACCGCTATCTCTATCAACATGGAAATATCTACACCTCCATCTATATAAACATGGAAATATCTACACCGCGATCAGTATAAACATGGAAATATCTACACCGCTATCTGTATAGACATGGAAATATCTCCACTGCTATCTCTATAAACATCGAAATATCTACACCGCCATCTTTATAAACATGGAAATACTTACAAAGTTATCTGTATAAACATGGAAATATCTACACAGCCATCTGTATAAACGTGGAAATATCTACACAGCCATGTGTATATACATGGAAATATCTACACCGCTATCTATATAAACAAGGAAATAACTACACCACTTTCTGTATAAACATGGAAATATTTATACCGCCATCTACATATTCATAGAAATATCTGCGCCGCCATCTGTATAAACATGGAAATATCTACACCACTATCTCTATAAACATGGAAATATCTACACCGTGATCTGTATAAACATGGAAATATTTACACGGCTATCTCTATAAACATGGAAATATCTACACCGTTATCTGCATAAATATAGAAATATCTACACCGCTATCACTATAAACATGGAAATATCTACACCGCCATCTGTATAAACATGGAAATATCTGCACTGCTATCTCTATAAACATGGAAATATCTACAATGCCGTCTGTAAGAACATGGAAATACCTATACAGTCATCTGTATAAACATGGATATATCTACACCACCATCTGTATAAACATGGAAATATCTACAATGCCATCAGTATACACATGGAAATACCTACACGGCAATCTGTGTATAGATGGAAACATCAACACCGCCATCTGTACAAACATGGAAATATCTAAACCGCTATCTCTATAAACATGGAAATAACTACACTGCGGTCTGTATAAACATGGAAATATCTACACCGGTATCTGTATAAACATGGAAATATCTACACCACGATCTGTATAAACATGGAAATATTTACACCGCTATCTGTATAATCATGGAAATATCTGCACCGATATCTCTATAAACATGGAACTATCTACAAAGCCATCTGCATAAACATGGAAATACCTACACAGTCATGTGTAGGAACATGGAAATATCTACACTGCCATCTGTAAACATGGAAATATCTACACAGCCCTCTGTATAAATATGGAAATATCTGCATAGGCATCTGTATAAACATGGAAATATCTGCACCGCTATCTGTATAAACATGGAATTATCTACACCGCTGTCTCTATAAACATGGAAATATGTACACCGCTATGTGTATAAACATGGAAATATCTCCACTGCTGTCTGTATAAACATGGAAATATCTACACCGCGATCTGTATAAACATGGAAATATCTACACCGCTAACTGTATAAACATGGAAATATCTACACAGCCATCTCTATAAACATGGAAATACCTACATCGCCATCTGTATAAACATGGAAATACCTACAAAGTCATCTGTATAAACATGGAAATATATACACAGCCATCTGTATAAACATGGAAATATCTACACAGCCATCTGTATATACATGGAAATATCTACAGTGCTATCTGTATAAACATTGAAATAACTACACCGCTATTTGTATAAACAAGGAAATATCTACACCGCCATCTGTTTAAACATGGAAATATATACACAGACATCTGTTTATACTTGGAAATATCTACACCGCTATCTGTATAAACATGCTAATAACTACAACGCTATCTGTATAAATGTGGAAATATTTGCACCGCTATCCCTATAAACATGGTAATATCAACACCGCGATCTGTATAAACATGGAAATATCTACACCATGATGTGTATAAACATGGAAATATCTACACAGCGATCTATATAAACATGGAAATATCTACACTCTGATCTGTATAAACATGGAAATATCTACACCGACATCTCTATAAACATGGAAATATCTACACCCCTATCTGTATAAACATGGAAATATCCACACAGCTATCTCTATAAACATGGAAAAATCAACACCGCTATCTCTATGAACATGGAAACGTCTACACCGCCATCTCTATAAAAATGGAAATATCTACACCGCGTTCAGTATAAACATGGAAATATCTACACCGCTATCTGTATAAACATGGAAATATCTCCACTACTATCTCTATAAACATCGAAATATCTACACTGCCATTTGTATAAACATGGAAATACTTACAAAGCTATCTGTATAAACATGGAAATATCTACACCGCCATCTGAATAAACATGGAAATATCTACACAGCCATGTGTATATACATGGAAATATCTACACTGCTATCTATATAAACATGGAAATAACTACACCGCTGCCTGTAAAAACATGGAACTATCTCCACTGCTATCTCTATAAACATAGAAATATCTACACCGCCATCTGCATAAACATGGAAATATTTACACAGCCATGTGTACATACATGGAAATATCTACACCGCTCTTTATATTAACATGGAAATAAGTACACCGCTATCTGTATAAACATGGAAATAACTTCACCGCAATTTGTATAACAAGGAAATATCTACACCGCCATCTGTTTAAACATGGAAATATATACACAGACATCTGTTTATACATGGAAATATCTACACGGCTATCTGTATAAACATGCTAATATCTACACCGCTATCTGTATAAATGTGGAAATATTTGCACCGCTATCCCTATAAACATGGTAATATCAACACCGCGATCTGTATAAACATGGAAATATCTACACCATGATCTGCATAAACATGGAAACATCTACACCGTGATCTGTATAAACATGGAAATATCTACACCGCCATGTCTATAAACATGGAAATATCTACACCCCTATCTGTATAAACATGGAAATATCCACACCGCTATCTCTATAAACATGGAAAAATCAACACCGCTATCTCTATGAACAAGGAAATATCTACACCTCCATCTATATAAACATGGAAATATCTACACCGCGATCAGTATAAACATGGAAATATCTACACCGCTATCTGTATAAACATGGAAATATCTCCACTGATATCTCTATAAACATCGAAATATCTACACCGCCATCTGTATAAACATGGAAATACTTACAAAGTTATCTGTATAAACATGGAAATATCTACACAGCCATCTGTATAAACATGGAAATATCTACACAGCCATGTGTATATACATGGAAATATCTACACCGCTATCTATATAAACATGGAAATAACTACACCGCTTTCTGTATAAACATGGAAATATTTACACCGCCATCTACATATTCATAGAAATATCTGCGCCGCCATCTGTATAAACATGGAAATATCTACACGGTCATCTGTGTAGAGATGGAAATATCAACACCGCCATATGTACAAACATGGAAATATCTGCAATGCTATCTGAATAAACATGGAAATATTTACACCGCGGTCTCTATAAACATGGAAATATCTACATCGCTATCTGTATAAACACGGAAATATCTACACCACTATCTCTATAAACATGGAAATATCTACACCGTGATCTGTATAAACATGGAAATATTTACACGGCTATCTGTG
The DNA here is from genome assembly GCF_028858775.2 of Pan troglodytes. Taxonomy (NCBI): domain Eukaryota; kingdom Metazoa; phylum Chordata; class Mammalia; order Primates; family Hominidae; genus Pan; species Pan troglodytes. The sequence goes on from NC_072417.2 coordinate 9,460,712, forward strand.
TAAACATGGAAATATCTACACCACCATCTGTATAAACATGGAAATATCTACAATGCCATCAGTATACACATGGAAATACCTACACGGCAATCTGTGTAGATGGAAACATCAACACCGCCATCTGTACAAACATGGAAATATCTAAACCGCTATCTCTATAAACAGGGAAATATCTACACTGCGGTCTGTATAAACATGGAAATTTCTACACCGGTATCTGTATAAACATGGAAATATCTACACCACGATCTGTATAAACATGGAAATATTTACACCGCTATCTGTATAATCATGGAAATATCTGCACCGATATCTCTATAAACATGGAAATATCTACAAAGCCATCTGTATAAACATGGAAATACCTACACTGTCATGTGTAGGAACATGGAAATATCTACACTGCCATCTATAAACATGGAAATATCTACACAGCCCTCTGTATAAATATGGAAATATCTGCATAGGCATCTGTATAAACATGGAAATATCTGCACCGCTATCTGTATAAACTTGGAAATACCTACACCGCTGTCTCTATAAACATGGAAATATGTACACCGCTATGTGTATAAACATGGAAATATCTCCACTGCTGTCTGTATAAACATGGAAATATCTACACCGCGATCTGTATAAACATGGAAATATCTACACCGCTATCTGTATAAACATGGAAATATCTACACAGCTATCTCTATAAACATGGAAATACCTACATCGCCATCTGTATAAACATGGAAATACCTACAAAGTCATCTGTATAAACATGGAAATATATACACAGCCATCTGTATAAACATGGAAATATCTACACAGCCTTCTGCATATACATGGAAATATCTACACTGCTATCTGTATAAACATTGAAATAACTACACCGCTATTTGTATAAAGAAGGAAATATCTACACCGCCATCTGTTTAAACATGGAAATATATACACAGACATCTGTTTATACTTGGGAATATCTACACCGCTATCTGTATAAACATGCTAATAACTACAACGCTATCTGTATAAATGTGGAAATATTTGCACCGCTATCCCTATAAACACGGTAATATCAACACCGCGATCTGTATAAACATGGAAATACCTACACCATGATCTGCATAAACATGGAAATATCTACACAGCGATCTATATAAACATGGAAATATCTACACCGTGATCTGTATAAACATGGAAATATCTACACCGCCATCTCTATAAACATGGAAATATCTACACCCCTATCTTTATAAACATGGAAATATCCACACAGCTATCTCTATAAACATGAAAAAATCAACACTGCTATCTCTATGAACATGGAAACGTCTACACCGCCGTCTCTACAAACATGGAAATATCTACATCGCGATCAGTATAAACATGGAAATATCTACACCGCTATCTGTATAAACATGGAAATATCTCCACTACTATCTCTATAAACATCGAAATATCTACCCTGCCATCTGTATAAACATGGAAATACTTACAAAGCTATCTGTATAAACATGGAAATGTCTACACCGCCATCTGTATAAAAATGGAAATATCTACACAGCCATGTGTATATACATGGAAATATCTACACCGCTATCTATATAAACATGGAAATAACTACACCGCTATCTGTATAAACATTTAAATATCTCCACTGCTATCTCTATAAAAATAGAAATATCTACAACGCCATCTGCATAAACATGGAAATATTTACAAAGTTATTTGTATAAACATGGCAATATCTACACCGCCATCTGTATAAACATGGAAATATCTACCCAGCCATGTGTACATACATGGAAATATCTACACGGCTCTCTATATAAACATGGAAATAAATACAGCGCTATCTGGATATACATGGAAATATCTACACCACCATCTACATATCCATAGAAATATCTGCGCCGCCATCTGTATAAACATGGAAATATCTACACGGTCATCTGTGTATAGATGGAAATATCAACACCGCCATCTGTACAAACATGGAAATATCTGCACCGCTATCTGTATAAACATGGAAATATCTACACCGTGATCTGTATAAACATGGAAATATCTACACGGCTATCTGTATAAACGTGGAAATATCTACACCGTTATCTGTATAAATATAGAAATATCTACACCGCTATCTCTATAAACATGGAAATATCTACACTGCCATCTGTATAAACAGGGAAATATCTGCACCGCAATCTGTGTAAACATGGAAATATCTTCACCGATATCTGTAAAAACATGGAAATATCTACACCGCTACCTGTATAAACATGGAAATATCTACACCGTGATCTGTATCAACATGGAAATATCTACACCGCGATCTGTATAAACATGGAAATATCTGCACCTCTATCTGTATAAATATGGAAATACCTACACAGCTATCTCTATAAACATGGAAATATCTACACCGCCATCTGTATAAACATGGAAATAACTTCACAGTCATCTGTATAAACATGGAAATATGTACACAGCCATCTGTATAAACATGGAAATATCTACACAGCCATCTTTATATACATGGAAATATCTAAATCGCTTTCTGTATAAACATGGAAATAACTACACTGCTATTTGTATAAACAAGGAAATATCTACACCGTGATCTGTATAAACATGGAAATATCTACACGGTCATCTGTGTATAGATGGAAATATCAACACCGCCATCTGTACAAACATGGAAATATCTGCACCGCTATCTGTATAAACATGGAAATATCTACACCGCGGTCTGTATAAACATGGAAATATCTACACCGCTATCTGTATAAACATGGAAATATCTACACCGCGGTCTGTATAAACATGGAAATATCTACACCGCAATCTGAGTAAACATGGAAATATGTACACGATATCTGTAAAAACATGGAAATATCTACACGCCAATCTGTATAAACATGGAAATATCTACACAGCCATGTGTATATACATGGAAATATCTACACCGCTATCTGTATAAACATGGAAATAACTACACCGCTATCTGTATAAACATGGAAATATCTACATCGCCATCTACATATCCATGGAAATATCTGCGCCGCCATCTGTATAAACATGGACATATCTAAACTGAGGTCTGTATAAACATGGAAATATCAACACCGCTATCTCTATGAACAAGGAAATATCTACACCTCCATCTATATAAACATGGAAATATCTACACCGCGATCAGTATAAACATGGAAATATCTACACCGCTATCTGTATAAACATGGAAATATCTCCACTGCTATCTCTATAAACATCGAAATATCTACACCGCCATCTGTATAAACATGGAAATACTTACAAAGTTATCTGTATAAACATGGAAATATCTACACAGCCATCTGTATAAACATGGAAATATCTACACAGCCATGTGTATATACATGGAAATATCTACACCGCTATCTATATAAACATGGAAATAACTACACCGCTTTCTGTATAAACATGGAAATATCTACACCGCCATCTACATATCCATGGAAATATCTGCGCCGCCATCTGTATAAACATGGAAACATCTACACGGTCATCTGTGTGGAGATGGAAATATCAACACCGCCATATGTACAAACATGGAAATATCTGCAATGCTATCTGTATAAACATGGAAATATTTACACCGCGGTCTGTATAAACATGGAAATATCTACATCGCTATCTGTATAAACATGGAAATATCTACACCACTATCTCTATAAACATGGAAATATCTACACCGTGATCTGTATAAACATGGAAATATTGACACGGCTATCTGTGTAAACATGGAAATATCTACACCGTTATCTCTATAAATATAGAAATATCTACACCGCTATCTCTATAAACATGGAAATATCTACACCACCATCTGTATAAACATGGAAATATCTGCAATGCTATCTCTATAAACATGGAAATATCTACAATGCCGTCTGTAAGAACATGGAAATACCGATACAGTCATCTGTAAAAACATGGAAATATCTACACCACCATCTGTATAAACATGGAAATATCTACAATGCCATCAGTATACACATGGAAATACCTACACGGCAATCTGTGTAGATGGAAACATCAACACCGCCATCTGTACAAACATGGAAATATCTAAACCGCTATCTCTATAAACATGGAAATATCTACACTGCGGTCTGTATAAACATGGAAATTTCTACACCGGTATCTGTATAAACATGGAAATATCTACACCACGATCTGTATAAACAAGGAAATATTTTCACCGCTATCTGTATAATCATGGAAATATCTGCACCGATATCTCTATAGACAAGAAATATCTACAATGCCATCTGTATAAACATGGAAATACCTACACTGTCATGTGTAGGAACATGGAAATATCTACACTGCCATCTATAAACATGGAAATATCTACACAGCCCTCTGTATAAACATGGAAATATCTGCATAGGCATCTGTATAAACATGGAAATATCTGCACCGCTATCTGTATAAACTTGGAAATACCTACACCGCTGTCTCTATAAACATGGAAATATGTACACCGCTATGTGTATAAACATGGAAATATCTCCACTGCTGTCTGTATAAACATGGAAATATCTACACCGCGATCTGTATAAACATGGAAATATCTACACCGCTATCTGTATAAACATGGAAATATCTAGACAGCCATCTGTATAAACATGGAAATATCTACAGAGCCATCTGTATATACATGGAAATATCTACACCGCTATCTGTATAAACATGGAATTATCTACACAGCTATTTGTATAAACAAGGAAATATCTACACCGCCATCTGTTTAAACATGGAAAATTATCCACAGACATCTGTTTATACTTGGAAATATCTACACTGCTATCTGTATAAACATGCTAATAATTACACCGCTATCTGTATAAATGTGGAAATATTTGCACCGCTATCCCTATAAACATGGTAATATCAACACCGCGATCTTTATAAACATGGTAATATCTACACCATGATCGGTATAAACATGGAAATGTCTACACCGCGATCTGTATAAACATGGAAATATCTACACCGTGATCTGTATAAACATGGAAATATCTACACCGCCATCTCTATAAACATGGAAATATCTACACCCCTATCTGTATAAACATGGAAATATCCACAAGTTATCTCTATAAACATGCAAAAACCAACACCGCTATCTCTATGAACATGGAAATATCTACACCGCCATCTCTATAAACATGGAAATATCTGCACCGCTATCAGTATAAACATGGAAATATCTACACCGCCATCTCTATATACATGGAAATATTTACAAAGCCATCTGTATAAAAATGGAAATACCAACACAGTCATGTGTAGGAACATGGAGATATCTACACCGTGATCTGTGTAAACATGGAAATATCTACTCCGCGATCTGTATATACATGGAAATATCTACACCGCTATCTGTATACACATGGATATATCTACACAGGCATCTGTATAAACATGTAAATATCTACACTGCTATCTCTATAAACATGGAAATATCTACACCGCCATCTGTAAAAACATGGAAATATCTACACAGTCAACTGAATAAACATGGAAATACCTACACAACCATCTGTATATACATGGAAATACCTACAATACCATCTGTATAGACATGGAAATATCTACACAGACATCTGTATAAATATGGAAATAACTACACGGCCATCTGTATAAACATGGAAGTATCTACACTGCCATCTGTAGAAAGCTGGAAATATGTACACCGCTATCTCTATAAATATGGAAATATCTACACCGCCATCTCTATAAACATGAAAATATCTACAGTGCCATCTCCATAAAGATGGAAGTATCTACTCTGCCATGTGTATAAACACAGAAATATCTACACCACCATCTGTGTAAACATGGAAATATCTACACCGATATGTGTATAAACATGGAAATATCTACACAACCATCTGCATGTCCATGGAAATATCTACGCCGCCATCTGTATAAACATGGAAATATCTACATGGCCATCTGCGTATAGATGGAAATATCAACACCGCCATCTGAACAAACATGGAAATATCTACATCGCTATCTCTATAAACATGGAAATATCTGCACTGCCATCTGTAAAAACATGGAAATACCTATACAGTCATCTGTATAACCTTGGAAATATCTACAATGCCATGTGTATGCACATGGAAATATCTACAGAGCCATCTGTATAAACATGTAAATATCTACACCGCTATCTCTTTTTTTTTTTTTTTTTTTTTGAGACGGTGTCTCGCTCTGTCGCCCAGGCTGGAGTGCAGTGGCGCGATCTCGGCTGACTGCAAGCTCCGCCTCCCGGGTTCACGCCATTCTCCAGCCTCAGCCTCCCGAGTAGCTGGGACTACAGGCGCCCGCTACCATGCCCGGCTAATTTTTTGTATTTTTAGTAGAGACGGGGTTTCACCGTGTTAGTCAGGATGGTCTCGATCTCCTGCCCTCGTGATCCACCCACCTCGGCCTCCCAAAGTGCTGGGATTACAGGCGTGAGCCACCGCGCCCGGCCCACACTGCTATCTCTATAAACATGGAAATATCTACACCGCCATCTCTATAAACATGAAAATATCTACACTGCCATCTCCATAAACATGGAACTAACTTCTTCGCCATCTGTATAAACCTGGAAACATCTACACCGCCATCTGTGTGAATAAGGAAATATCTACAACGCCATCTGTATAAAGATATAAATATCTGCACAGCGAGCTGTATAAACATGGAAATATCTACATCGCTATCTGTATAAACGTGGAAATACCAACACCGCTATCGTTATGAACATGGAAATATCTACAACGCCATCTATATAAACATGGAAATATCTACACCGCCATCTCGATAAACATGGAAATGTCTACACCACTCTCTGTATAAAGATGAAAATATCCACACCGCTATCTCTATAAACATGGAAAAGTCAACACCGCAATCTCTATGAACATGGAAATATCTACACCGCTGTCTCTATAAACCTGCAAATATCTACACTGCCATCTGTAAAAACATGGAAATACCTAAAAAGTCATCTGTATAAACATGGAAATATCTACAATGCCATCTGTATACACATGGAAATATCTACACAGCCATCTGTATAAACATGTAAATATCTACACTGCTATCACTATAAACATGGAAATATCTAAACCACCATCTCTATAAACATGAAAATGTCTACACTGCCATCTCCATAAACATGGAACTAACAACTCCGCCATCTGTATAAGCATGGAAACATCTACACCGCCATCTGTGTGAATAAGGAAATATCTACAATGCCATCTGTATAAAGATATAAATATTTGCAGTGCACTCTGTATAAACATGGAAATATCTACATCGCTATCTGTATAAACGTGGAAATACCAACACCGCTATCGGTATAAACATGGAAATATCTACAACGCCATCTATATAAACATGGAAATATCTACACCGCTATGTCTACAAACATGGAAATACCTCTACCGCTATCTCTATAAACATGGAAATATCTACACCGCTATCTGTATAAACATGGAAATATCTACACCGCTATCTGTATAAACATGGAAATATCTACACCGCGATCTGTATAAACATGGAAATATCTACACCGCGATCTGTATAAACATGGATATATCTACACTGCGATCCGTATAAACATGGAAATATCTTCAACGCGATCTGTATAAACATGGAAATATCTACACCGCTATCTGTATAAACATGGTAATATCTTCACCACCATCTATATAAACATGGAAATTCCTACACCGCCATCTGTATAAACATGGAAATATCTACAATGCCATTTGTAGAAAGATGGAAATATCTACACCGCAATCTGTGTAAACATGGAAATATCTACACCGATATCTGTAAAAACATGGAAATATCTACACCGCTATCTGTATAAACATGGAAATATCTACACCGCGATCTGTATAAACATGGAAATATCTACACCGCTATCTGTATAAACATGGAAATATCTACACAGCTATCTCTATATACATGGAACTATCTACAGCACCATCTGTATAAACATGGAAATACCTAAAAAGTCAACTGTATAAACATGGAAATATCTACAAAGCCATCTGTATAAACATGGAAATATCAACACAGCCATCTGTACATACATGGAAATAACTACAGCGCTATCTGTATAAACATGGAAATAACTACACTGCTATTTGTATAAACAAGGAAATATCTACACCGTGATCTGTGTAAATATGGAAATATTTACACCGCTATCTGTATAAACATGGAAATTTCTACACCGTTATCTGTATAAATATGGAAATATCTACACCGCTATCTCTATAAACATGGAAATATATACACCGCCATCTGTATAAACATGGAAATACCTATTCAGTCATCTGTGCAAACATGGAAATATCTACACCAACATCTGTATAAACATGGAAATATCTACAATGCCATCTGTATACACATGGAAATACCTACACGGAAATCTGTGTATAGATGGAAACATCAACATCGCCATGTGTACAAACTTGGAAATATCTACATTGCTGTCTCTATAAACATGGAAATATCTACACTGTGGTCTGTATAAACATGGAAATATCTACACCGGTATCTGTATAAACATGGAAATAACTACACCACGATCTGTATAAACGTGGAAATATATACACCGCTATCTGAATAATCATGGAAATATATGCACCGCTATCTCTATAGACATGGAAATAGCTACAAAGCCATCTGTATAAACATGGAAATACCTACACAGTCATGTGTAGGAACATGGAAATATCTACATCGCCATCTGTATAAACATAGAAATATCTACACAGCACTCTGTACAAATATGGAAATATCTGCATAGGCATCTGTATGAACATGGAAATATCTGCACCGCTATCTGTATAAACATGGAAATATCTACACAGCTATCTGTGTGAACATGGAAATATCTACACAGCTATCTGTGTAAAGATGGAAATATCTACAATGCTATCTGTGTAAACATGGAAATATTTACACCGCTATCTGTGTAAACATGGAAATATCTACACCGCTATCTGTGTAAAGATGGAAATATCTAGACCGCTATCATTGTAAAGATGGAAATATCTTCACCGCTATCTGTGTAAACATGGAAATATCTACTCCGCTATCTATATAAAAATGGAAATATCTACACAGCTATCTCTGTAAACATGGAAATATCTACACTGCTATTTGTGGAAACGTGGAAATAACTACACCGCCATCTGTATAAACATGGAAGTATCTACACCACCATCTGTATAAACATGGAAATATCTACACCACCATCTGTATAAACATGGAAATATCTACACCGCCATCTGTATAAACATGGAAATATCAACACCACTATCTGTATAAACATGGAGGTATCAACACCGCCGGCTGTATAAACATGGAAATATCTACAGCGCCATCTGTGTAAACATGGCAATATCTACACCGCCATATGTAAAAACACGGAAATATCTACACTGTTGACTGTATAAACAAGGAAATATATACACCACGATCTGTATAAACATGGAAAGATGTACAGCGCTATCTGTATAAACATGGAAATATGTACCCCACTATCTGTATAAATATGGAAATTTCTACAACGCTATCTGTATAAACAAGGAAATTCTTACACCGCTATCTGTATAAACATGGAAATATCTACAAAACGATCTATATAAATATGGAAAGATCTGCACCGCTATCTGTATAAAGATGGAAATATCTACACCGCTATCTGTATAAACATGGAAATACCTACACGGCTATCTGTATAAACATGGATATATCTACAATGCTAACATTGTAAACATGGAAATATCTACACAGCTATCTGTGTAAACCTGGAGATATCTACACTGCTATCTGTGTAAAGATGGAATTATCTACACCGCTATCAGTGTAAAGTTGGAAATATCTACACGGCTATCTCTGTAAACATGGAAATATCTACACCGCTATCTATATAAACTTGGAAATATCTACACCGCTATCTGTGTAAACATGGAAATATCTACAGCGCTATCTGTGCATAAATGGAATTATCAACAACGCCATCTTTATAAACATGGAAATACCTACACCGCCATCTGTATAAACATGGAAATATCTACACTGCCATCAGTATAAACATGGAAATGTCAACATCGCTATCTGCATAAACATGGAATTATCAACACTGATATCTGTATAATATGGAAGTATCTACACAACCATCTGTATAAACGTGGAAATATCTACACCGTTATCTGTATAAACATGGAAATATCTACACCATGATCTGTATAAACATGGAAAGATCTACACGGCTATCTGTATAAACATGGATATATCTACCCTGCTATCTGTATAAATATGGAAATATCTACACTACCATCTCTATAAACATGGAAATAGCCACACCGCTATTTGTAGAAACATGGAAATATCTACATCGCCATTTGTAAAAACATGGAAATATCTACACAGTCATCTGTGTAAACATGGAAGATATCTAAACCTCCATCTGTATAAACATGGAAATATCAACACCACCATCTGAATAAACATCGAAATGTCTACACGGCTATTTGCATAAGTATGGAAATAACTACACCGCTATCTCTATAAACATGGAAATGTCTACACAGTTATCTCTATAAACATGGAAATATCTACACCGCTATCTCTATGAACACTGAGATATCTATATCGCTATCTGTCCAAACATGGAAATTACTCCACCACTATCTCTATTAACATGGAATTATCTACACTTCTATCTGTATAAACATGTAAATATCTCCAACGCAATCTGTATAAACATGGAAATACCTACACTGCTATCTGTATATGCATGGAAATATCTACACCCCTATCTGTATAAACATGGAAATATCTACACCACTATCTGTATAAACATGGAAATATCTACATCTTTATCTGTATAAACATTGAAATATCTCCACCGCTATCTCTATAAACATGGAAATATCTACACCCCTATCTCCATAAACATGGAAATATCTACACCGCTATCTGCATAAACTTGGAAATATCTACACCGCCATCTGTATAAACATGGAAATATCTCCACCGCTATCTTTATAAACATGGAAATATCTTCATCGCTATCTGTATAAACATGGAAATAGCCACACCGGTATCTGTATAAACATGGAAATAACTTCACCGCCATCTGTCAATACATGGAAATATCTACACAGACATATGTAGAAACATGGAAATATCTACACCTCCATCTGTATAAACATGGATATATCTTCACTGCCATCTGTGAAAATATGAAAACATCTACACTGCCATCTCTATAAAGATGTAAATAACTAAACCGCATGCTGTACAGACATGGAAATATCTACACCATGATCTGTATAAACATGGAAATATCTGCCCCGCTGTCTGTATAAACATGGAAATTTCTGCAACACTATCGATGTAATCATGGAAATATCTACACTGCAATCTGTATAAACTTGGAAATATCAACACCGGTATATGTATAAACATGGAAATATCTCAACCGCTATCTCTGTAAACCTGGAAATATCTGCACTGCCATCTGTAAAAATCTGGAAACATCTACACTGTCATCTGCATAAACATGGAATAATCTACACCACCATCTCTATAAACATGGAAATATCTACACTGCTATCTGTAAACACATGGAAATATCTACACAGCCATCTGTATAAACATGGAAATAATTATACCGCTAGCTCTATAAACATGTAAATAACTTCACCGCTATCTCTATAAACATGGAAATATCTACAACTCTATCACTATAAACATGGAAATACCTACACCACTATCTCTAAAAACATGGAAATATTAACACCGCTATCTCTATAAACATGGAAATATCTTCACCACCATCTCTATAAACTTGGAAATATCACACCGCCATATGCATAAACATGGAAATATCTACACCGCCATCTGCATACACATGGAAATATCTGCACTGCCATCTGTATAAAGATGGAAATATCTACACCGCGAACTGTAAAAACATGGAAATATCTACATCGCTATCTGTATAAACTTGGAAATACCAACACCGCTATCTGTATAAACATGGAAATTTATACACTGCTATCTGTATAAACATTGAAATATCTACACCGCTATCTCTATAAACATGGAAATATCTACACCGCTATCCCTATAAACATTGAAATATATACACGGCCATCTCTATAAACATGGAGTTATCTTCACCACCATCTACAAAAACAAGGAAATAACTTCCCCACCATCTATGTAAACATGGAAATATCTACACCGCCATCTGTATAAACATGCAAATTTCTACACTGCCATCTGTAGAAAGAGAGAAATATCTACACTGCGATCTGTATAAACGTAGAAATATCTACACCGCTATCTGTATAAATTTGGAAATATCTACAATGGTATATGTATAAACATGGAAATATGTACACCATGGCCTGTAGAAACCTGGAAATATCTACACCGCAATCTGTATAAATATGGAAATATCTACACAGCCATCTCTGTAAACATGGAAATATCTACCCCGCTATCTCTATAAGCCTGGAAATATCTACACCACCATCTGTATAAATATGGGAATACCTACACTGTAATCTGTATAAACATGGAAATATCTACACTGCCATCTCTATAAACATGGAAATTTCTACAACGCCATCTACAAAAAGAAGGAAATATCTACACCGCCGTCTATATATAGATGGAAATACCTACACTGCCATCTGTATAAACATGGAAATATCTACACTGCCATCTTCAGAAAAATTTAAATATCTACACTGTGATCTGTATAAACATGGAAATATCAGCACCGCTATCTGTGTAAACCTGGAAGTATCTACAGTGCTATCTGTATAAACATGGAAATACCTACACCGCTATCTGTATAAACATGGAAATATCTACACCGCTATATATATAAACATGGAAATATCTCAACCGCTATCTCTATAAACATGGAAATATCTACACTGCCATTTGTAGAAAGATGGAAATATCTACACCGCGATTTGTATAAACATGTAAATATCTACACCGTAAACAGTATAAACATGGAAATATCTACACCACGATCTGTATAAACATGGAAATATTTACAACGCTATGTGTATAAACATGGAAATATCTACACCGCTATCTCTATAAACATGGAAATATATACAAAGCCATCTGTATAAACATGGAAATACCTACACAGTCATGTTTAGGAACATGGAAAAATCTACACTGCCTTTTGTATAAACATGGAAATATCTACAGAGCCCTCTGTATAAATATGGAAATATCTGCACAGGCATCTGTATAAACATGGAAACATCTGCACCGCTATCTGTATAAACATGGAAATACCTACACCGCTGTCTCTATAAACATGGAAATATATACAACGCTTTGAGTATAAACATGGAAATATCTCCACTGCTGTCTGTATAAACATGGAAATATCTACACCGTGATCTGTATAAACATGGAAATATCTACACCGCTATCTCTATAAACATGGAAATATCTACACAGCTATATCTATAAACATGGAAATACATACACCGCCATCTGTATAAACATGGAAATACCTACAAAGTCATCTGTATAAACATGGAAATATCTACACAGCCATCTGTATAAACATGGAAATATCTACACAGCCATCTGTATATACATGGAAATATCTACACCGCTATCTGTATAAACATGGAAATATCTACACCACCTTCTATATATCCATGGAAATATCTGCGCCGCCTTCTGTATAAACATGGAAATATCTACACGATCATCTGTGTATAGATGGAAATATCAACACCGCCATCTGTACAAACATGGAAATATCTGCACCGCTATCTGAACAAACATGGAAATATCTACACTGCGGTCAGTATAAACATGGAAATTTCTACACCAGTATCTGTATAAACATGGAAATATGTACACCACGATCTGTATAAACATGGAAATATTTTCACCGCTATCTGTATAAACATGGAAATATCTACACCGCTATCTCTATAAACATGGAAGTATTTACAAATCCATCTGTATAAACATGGAAATAACTACACAGTCATGTGTAGGAACATGGAAAAACTTACACTGCCATCTGTATAAACATGGAAATATCTACAGAGCCCTCTGTATAAATATGGAAATATCTGCATAGGCATCTGTATAAACATGGAAATATCTGCACCGCTATCTGTATAAACATGGAAATACCTACACCGCTGTCTCTATAAACATGGAAATATGTACACCGCTATGTGTATAAACATGGAAATATCTCCACTGCTGTGTGTATAAACATGGAAATATCTACACCGCGATCTCTATAAACATGGAAATATCTACACCGCTATCTGTATAAACATGGAAATATCTACACAGCTATCTCTATAAACATGGAAATACCTACACCGCCATCTGTATAAACATGGAAATACCTACAAAGTCATCTGTATAAACATGGAAATATCTACACAGCCATCTGTATAAACATGGAAATATCTACACAGCCATCTGTATATACATGGAAATAACTACACCGCTATCTGTATAAACATGGAAATATCTACACCGCCTTCTACATATCCATGGAAATATCTGTGACGCCTTCTGTATAAACATGGAAATATCTTCACGGTCATCTGTGTAAAGATGGAAATATCAACACCGCCATCTGTACAAACATGGAAATATCTGCACCGCTATCTGTATAAACATGGAAATATCTACACCACGGTCTGTATAAACGTAGAAATAGCTAAACCGCTATCTGTATAAACATGGAAATAACTACACCGCGGTCTGTATAAACAAGGAAATAGCTAAACCGCTATCTGTATAAACATGGAAATATCTACACTGCTATCTCTATAAACCTGGAAATATCTACAACGTGATCTGTATAAACATGGAAATATTTACACTGCTATCTGTATAAACATGGAAATATCTACACCGTTATCTGTATAAATATGGAAATATCTACACCGCTATCTCTATAAACATGGAAATATCTACACCGCCATATGTATAAACTTGGAAATATCTACACAGCCATCTGTATATACATGGAAATAACTACACCGCTATCTGTATAAACATGGAAATATCTACACCGCCTTCTACATATCCATGGAAATATCTGCACCGCCTTCTGTATAAACATGGAAACATCTTCACGGTCATCTGTGTAAAGATGGAAATATCAACACCGCCATCTGTACAAACATGGAAATATCTGCACCGCTATCTGTATAAACATGGAAATATGTACACCGCGGTCTGTATAAACATGGAAATAGCTAAACCGCTATCTGTATAAACATGGAAATATCTACAGTGCTATCTCTATAAACCTGGATATATCTACACCGTGATCTGTATAAACTTGGAAATATTTACACTGCTATCTGTATAAACATGGAAATAGCTAAACCGCTATATGTATAAACATGGAAATATCTACACTGCTATCTCTATAAACATGGAAATAGCTAAACCGCTATCTGTATAAACATGGAAATATCTACACTGCTATCTCTATAAACATGGAAATATCTACAATGCCATCTGTAAAAACATGGAAATACCTATACAGTCATCTGTATAAACATGGAAATATCTACACCACCATCTGTATAAACATGGAAATATCTACAATGTCATCTGCATACACATGGAAATACCTACACGGCAATCTGTGTATAGATGGAAACATCAAAACCGCCATCTGTACAAACATGGAAATATCTACACCGCTATCTGTATAAACATGGAAATATCTACACTGCGGTCTGTATAAACATGGAAATTTCTACACCGGTATCTGTATAAACATGGAAATATCTACACCACGATCTGTATAAACATGGAAATATTTACACCGCTATCTGTATAAACATGGAAATATCTACACCGCTATCTCTATAAACATGGAAGTATCTTCAAATCCATCTGTATAAACATGGAAATACCTACACAGTCATGTGTAGGAACATGGAAAAACCTACACTGCCATCTGTATAAACATGGAAATATCTACAGAGCCCTCTGTATAAATATGGAAATATCTGCATAGGCATCTGTATAAACATGGAAATATCTGCACCGCTATCTGTAGAAACATGGAAATACCTACACCGCTGTCTCTATAAACATGGAAATATGTACACCGCTATGTGTATAAACATGGAAATATCTCCACTGCTGTCTGTATAAAGATGGAAATATCTACACCACGATCTCTATAAACTTGGAAATATCTACACCGCTATCTGTATAAACATGGAAATATCTACACAGCTATCTCTATAAACATGGAAATACCTACACCGCCATCTGTATAAACATGGAAATACCTACAAAGTCATCTGTATGAACATAGAAATATCTACACAGCCATCTGTATAAACATGGAAATATCTACACAGCCATCTGTATATACATGGAAATAACTACACCGCTATCTGTATATACATGGAAATATCTACACCGCCTTCTACATATCCATGGAAATATCTGCGCCGCCTTCTGTATAAACATGGAAATATCTTCACGGTCATCTGTGTAAAGATGGAAATATCAACACCGCCATCTGTACAAACATGGAAATATCTGCACCGCTATCTGTATAAACATGGAAATATCTACCCCGCGGTCTGTATAAACATGGAAATAGCTAAACCGCTATCTGTATAAACATGGAAATATCTACACTGCTATCTCTATAAACCTGGAAATATCTACACCGTGATCTGTATAAACATGGAAATATTTACAATGCTATCTGTATAAACATGGAAATATCTACACCGTTATCTGTATAAATATGGAAATATCTACACCGCTATCTCTATAAACATGGAAATATCTACACCGCCATCTGTATAAACATGGAAATATCTACACTGCTATCTCTACAAACATGGAAATATCTACAATGCCATCTGTAAAAACATGGAAATACCTATACAGTCATCTGTATAAACATGGAAATATCTACAACACCATCTGTATAAACATGGAAATATCTACAATGCCATCTGTATACACATGGAAATACCTACACGGCAATCTGTGTATAGATGGAAACATCAACACCGCCATATGTACAAACATGGAAATATCTACACAGCCATCTGTATATACATGGAGATATCTAAACTGCGGTCTTTATAAACATGGAAATTTCTACACCGGTATCTGTATAAACATGGAAATATCTACACCACAATCTGTATAAACATGGAAATATTTACACCGCTATGTGTATAAACATGGAAATATCTGCACCGCTATCTCTATAAACATGGAAATATCTACAAAGCCATCTGTATAAACATGGAAATACCTACACAGTCATGTGTAGGAACATGGAAAAATCTACACTGCCATTTGTATAAACATGGAAATATCTACAGAGCCCTGTGTATAAATATGGAAATATCTGCATAGGCATCTGTATAAACATGGAAATATCTGCACTGCTATCTGTATAAACATGGAAATACCTACAACGCTGTCTCTATAAACATGGAAATATGTACACCGCTATGTGTATAAACATGGAAATATCTCCACTGCTGTCTGTATAAACATGGAAATATCTACACTGCGATCTGTATAAACATGGAAATATCTACACCGCTATCTGTATAAACATGGAAATATCTACACCGCCTTCTACATATCCATGGAAATATCTGCGCCGCCTTCTGTATAAACATGGAAATATCTACACGGTCATCTGTGTATAGATGGAAATATCAACACCGCCATCGGTACAAACATGGAAATATCTGCACCGCTATCTGCATAAACATGGAAATATCTACACCGCGGTCTGTATAAACATGGAAATAGCTAAACCGCTAACTGTATAAACATGGAAATATCTACACTGCTATCTCTATAAACATGAAAATATCTACAATGCCATCTGTAAAAACATGGAAATACCTATACAGTCATCTGTATAAACATGGAAATATCTACACCACCATCTGTATAAACATGGAAATATCTACAATGTCATCTGTATACACATGGAAGTACCTACACGGCAATCTGTGTATAGATGGAAACCTCAACAACGCCATGTGTACAAACATGGAAATATCTACACCGCTATCTGCATAAATATGGAAATATCTACACTGCGGTCTGTATAAACATGGAAATTTCTACAACAGTATCTGTATAAACATGGAAATATCTACACCACGATCTGTATAAACATGGAAATATTTACACCGCTATTTGTATAAACATGGAAATATCTACACCGCTATCTCTATAAACATGGAAATATCTACAAAGCCATCTGTATAAACATGGAAATACCTACACAGTCATGTGTAGGAACATGGAAAAATCTACACTGCCATCTGTATAAACATGGAAATATCTACAGAGCCCTCTGTATAAATATGGAAATATCTGCATAGGCATCTGTATAAACATGGAAATATCTGCACCGCTATCTGTATAAACATGGAAATACCTACACCGCTGTCTCTATAAACATGGAAATATGTACACCGCTATGTGTATAAACATGGAAATATCTCCACTGCTGTCTGTATAAACATGGAAATATCTACACCGCTATCTCTATAAACATGGAAATATCTACACCGCTATCTGTATAAACATGGAAATATGTACACAGCTATCTATATAAACATGGATATACCTACACCGTCATCTGTATAAACATGGAAATACCTACAAAGTCGTCTGTATAAACATGGAAATATCTACACAGCCGTCTCTATTAACATGGAAATATCTACACAGCCATCTGTATAAACATGGAAATATCTACACAGCCATCTGTATATACAATGAAATATCTACACCGCTATCTGTATAAACATGGAAATATCTACACCGCCTTCTACATATCCATGGAAATATCTGCGCCGCCTCCTGTATAAACATGGAAATATCTACACGGTCATCTGTGTAAAGATGGAAATATCAACACCGCCATCTGTACAAACATGGAAATATCTGCACCGCTATCTGTATAAACATGGAAATATCTACACCGCGGTCTGTATAAACATGGAAATAGCTAAACCGCTATCTGTATAAACATGGAAATATCTACACTGCTATCTCTATAAACCTGGAAATATCTACACCGTGATCTGTGTAAACATGGAAATATTTACACTGCTATCTGTATAAACATGGAAATATCTACACCGTTATCTGTATAAATATGGAAATATCTACACCGCCATCTCTATAAACATGGAAATATCTACACCGCCATCTGTGTAAACATGGAAATATCTACACTGCTATCTCTATAAACATGGAAATATCTACAATGCCATCTGTAAAAACATGGCATTACCTATACAGTCATCTGTATAAACATGGAAATATCTACACCACCATCTGTATAAACATGGAAATATCTACAATGTCATCTGCATACACATGGAAATACCTACACGTCAATCTGTGTATAGATGGAAACATCAAAACCGCCGTCTGTACAAACATGGAAATATCTACACCGCTATCTGTATAAACATGGAAATATCTACACTGCGGTCTGTATAAACATGGAAATTTCTACACTGGTATCTGTATAAACATGGAAATATCTACACCACGATCTGTATAAACATGGAAATATTTACACCGCTATCTGTATAAACATGGAAATATCTACACCGCTATCTCTATAAACATGGAAGTGTCTACAAGTCCATCTGTATAAACATGGAAATACCTACAAAGTCATGTGTAGGAACATGGAAAAACCTACACTGCCATCTGTATAAACATGGAAATATCTACAGAGCCCTCTGTATAAATATGGAAATATCTGCATAGGCATCTGTATAAACATGGAAATATCTGCACAGCTATCTGTAGAAACATGGAAATACCTACACCGCTGTCTCTATAAACCTGGAAATATATACACCGCTATGTGTATAAACATGGAAATATCTACACTGTTGTCTGTATAAACATGGAAATACCTACACCGCAATCTCTATAAACATGGAAATATCTACACCGCTATCTGTATAAACATGGAAATATCTACACCGCCTTCTATATATCCATGGAAATATCTGCGCCACCTTCTGTATAAACATGGAAATATCTACACAGCTATCTCTATAAACATGGAAATATCTACACCGCCATCTGTATAAACATGGAAATACCTACAAAGTCATCTGTATAAACATGGAAATATCTACACAGCCATCTGTATAAACATGGAAATATCTACACAGCCATATGTATATACATGGAAATAACGACACCGCTATCTGTATAAACATGGAAATATCTACACCGCCTTCTACATATCCATGGAAATATCTGCGCTGCCTTCTGTATAAACATGGAAATATCTTCACGGTCATCTGTGTAAAGATGGAAATATCAACACCGCCATCTGTACAAACATGGAAATATCTGCACCGCTATCTGTATAAACATGGAAATATCTACACCGCGGTCTGTATAAACATGGAAATAGCTAAACCGCTATCTGTATAAACATGGAAATATCTACACTGCTATCTCTATAAACCTGGAAATATCTACACCGTGATCTCTGTAAACATGGAAATATTTACAGTGCTATCTGTATAAACATGGAAATATCTACACCGTTATCTGTATAAATATGGAAATATCTACACTGCTATCTCTATAAACATGGAAATATCTACAATGCCATCTGTAAAAACATGGCATTACCTATACAGTCATCTGTATAAACATGGAAATATCTACATCACCATCTGTATAAACATGGAAATATCTACAATGCCATCTGTATACACATGGAAATACCTACATGGCAATCTGTGTATAGATGGAAACATCAACACCGCCATCTGTACAAACATGGAAATATCTACACCGCTATCTGTATAAACATGGAGATATCTACACCACGATCTGTATAAACATGGAAATATTTACGCCGCTATCTGTATAAACTTGGAAATATCTACACCACGATCTGTATAAACATGGAAATATTTACACCGCTATGTGTATAAACATGGAAATATCTACACCGCTATCTCTATAAACATGGAAATATCTACAAAGCCATCTGTATAAACATGGAAATACCTACACAGCCATGTGTAGGAACATGCAAAAATCTACACTGCCATTTGTATAAACATGGAAATATCTACAGAGCCCTCTGTATAAATATGGAAATAACTGCATAGGCATCAGTATAAACATGGAAATATCTGCACCGCTATCTGTATAAACATGGAAATACCTACACCGCTGTCTCTATAAACATGGAAATATGTACACCGCTATGTGTATAAACATGGAAATATCTCCACTGCTGTCTGTATAAACATGGAAATATCTACACCGTGATCTGTATAAACATGGAAATATCTACACCGCTATCTGTATAAACATGGAAATATCTACACCGCCTTCTACATATCCATGGAAATATCTGCGCCGCCTTCTGTATAAACATGGAAATATCTACACGGTCATCTGTGTAGAGATGGAAATATCAACACCGCCATCTGTACAAACATGGAAATATCTGCACCGCTATCTGCATAAACATGGAAATATCTACACCGCGGTCTGTATAAACATGGAAATAGCTAAACCGCTATCTTTATAAACATGGAAATATCTACACTGCTATCTCTATAAACATGGAAATATCTACAATGCCATCTGTAAAAACATGGAAATACCTATACAGACATCTGTATAAACTTGGAAATATCTACACCACCATCTGTATGAACATGGAAATATGAACAATGTCATCTGTATACACATGGAAGTACATACACGGCAATCTGTGTATAGATGGAAACATCAACACCGCCATCTGTACAAACATGGAAATATGTACACCGCTATCTGTATAAACATGGAAATATCTACACTGCGGTCTGTATAAACATGGAAATTTCTACAACACTAACTGTATAAACATGGAAATATCTACACCACGATCTGTATAAACATGGAAATATTTACACCGCTATTTGTATAAACATGGAAATATCTACACCGCTCTCTCTATAAACATGGAAATATCTACAAAGGCTTCTGTATAAACATGGAAATACCTACACAGTCATGTGTAGGAACATGGAAATGTCTACACTGCCATCTGTGTAAACATGGAAATATCTACAGAGCCCTCTGTATAAATATGGAAATATCTGCATAGGCATCTGTATAAACATGGAAATATCTGCACCGCTATCTGTATAAACATGGAAATAGCTACACCGCTGTCTCTATAAACATGGAAATATATACAACGCTATGAGTATAAACATGGAAATATCTCCACTGCTGTCTGTATAAACATGGTAATATCTACACCGTGATCTGTATAAACATGCAAATATCTACACCGCTATCTGTATAAACATGGAAATATCTACACAGCTATGTCTATAAACATGGAAATACCTACACCGCCATCTGTATAAACCTGGAAATGCCTACCAAGTCGTCTGTATAAACATGGAAATATCTACACAGCCATCTGTATAAACATGGAAACATCTACACAGCCATCTGTATGTACATGGAAATATCTACACCGCTATCTGTATATACATGGAAATATCTACACCACCTTCTACATATCCATGGAAATATCTGCGCCGCCTTCTGTATAAACATGGAAATATCTACACGGTCATCTGTGTATAGATGGAAATATCAACACCGCCATCTGTAGAAACATGGAAATATCTGCACCGCTATCTGTATAAACATGGAAATATCTACACCGCGGTCTGTATAAACATGGAAATAGCTAAACCGCTATCTGTATAAACATGGAAATATCTACACTGCTATCTCTATAAACATGGAAATATCTACAATGCCATCTGTAAAAACATGGAAATACCTATACAGTCATCTGTATAAACAAGGAATTATCTACACCACCATCTGTATAAACATGGAAATATCTACAATGTCATCTGCATACACATGGAAATACCTACACGTCAATCTGTGTATAGATGGAAACATCAAAACCGCCATCTGTACAAACATGGAAATATCTACACCGCTATCTGTATAAACATGGAAATATCTACACTGCGGTGTGTATAAACATGGAAATTTCTACACCGGTATCTGTATAAACATGGAAATATCTACACCACGATCTGTATAAACATGGAAATATTTACACCGCTATCTGTATAAACATGGAAATATCAACACCGCTATCTCTATAAACATGGAAGTATCTACAAATCCACCTGTATAAACATGGAAATACCTACACAGTCATGAGTAGGAACATGGAAAAACCTACACTGCCATCTGTATAAACATGGAAATATCTACAGAGCCCTCTGTATAAATATGGAAATATCTGCATAGGCATCTGTATAAACATGGAAATATCTGCACCGCTATCTGTAGAAACATGGAAATACCTACACCGCTGTCTCTATAAACATGGAAATATGTACACCGCTATGTGTACAAACATGGAAATATCTACACCGCTATCTGTATAAACATGGAAATATCTACACTGCGGTCTGTATAAACATGGAAATTTCTACACCGGTATCTGTATAAACATGGAAATATCTACACCACGATCTGCATAAACATGGAAATATTTACACCGCTATCTGTATAAACATGGAAATATCTACACCGCTATCTCTATAAACGTGGAAGTATCTACAAATCCATCTGTATAAACATGGAAATACCTACACAGTCATGTGTAGGAACATGGAAAAACCTACACTGCCATCTGTATAAACATGGAAATATCTACAGAGCCCTCTGTATAAATATGGAAATATCTGCATAGGCATCTGTATAAACATGGAAATATCTGCACCGCTATCTGTAGAAACATGGAAATACCTACACCGCTGTCTCTATAAACATGGAAATATGTACACCGCTATGTGTATAAACATGGAAATATCTCCACTGCTGTCTGTATAAACATGGAAATATCTACACCGCAATCTCTATAAACATGGAAATATCTACACCGCTATCTGTATAAACATGGAAATATCTACACAGCTATCTCTATAAACATGGAAATACCTACACGGCCATCTGTATAAACATGGAAATACCTACAAAGTCATCTGTATAAACATGGAAATATCTACACAGCCATCTGTATAAACATGGAAATATCTACACAGCCGTCTGTATATACATGGAAGTAACTACACCGCTATCTGTATAAACATGGAAATATCTACACCGCCTTCTACATATCCATGGAAATATCTGCGCCGCCTTCTGTATAAACATGGTAATATCTTCACGGTCATCTGTGTAAAGATGGAAATATCAACAACGCCATCTGTACAAACATGGAAATATCTGCACCGCTATCTGTATAAACATGGAAATATCTACACCGCGGTCTGTATAAACATGGAAATAGCTAAACCGCTATCTGTATAAACATGGAAATATCTACACTGCTATCTCTATAAACCTGGAAATATCTACACCGTGATCTGTATAAACATGGAAATATTTACACTGCTATCTGTATAAACATGGAAATATCTACACCGTTATCTGTATAAATATGGAAATATCTACACCGCTATCTCTATAAACATGGAAATATCTACACCGCCATCTGTATAAACATGGAAATATCTACAATGCCATCTGTAAAAACATGGAAATACCTATACAGTCATCTGTATAAACATGGAAATACCTACACCACCATCTGTATAAACATGGAAATATCTACAATGCCATCTGTATACACATGGAAATACCTACACGGCAATCTGTGTATAGATGGAAACATCAACACCGCCATCTGTACAAACATGGAAATATCTACACCGCTATCTGTATATACATGGAGATATCTAAACTGCGGTCTTTATAAACATGGAAATTTCTACACCGGTATCTGGATAAACATGGAAATATCTACACCACGATCTGTATAAACATGGAAATATTTACACCGCTATGTGTATAAACATGGAAATATCTACACCGCTATCTCTATAAACATGGAAATATCTACAAAGCCATCTGTATAAACATGGAAATACCTACACAGTCATGTGTAGGAACATGGAAAAATCTACACTGCCATTTGTATAAACATGGAAATATCTACAGAGCCCTGTGTATAAATATGGAAATATCTGCATAGGCATCTGTATAAACATGGAAATATCTGCACCGCTATCTGTAGAAACATGGAAATACCTACACCGCTGTCTCTATAAACATGGAAATATGTACACCGCTATGTGTATAAACATGGAAATATCTCCACTGCTGTCTGCATAAACATGGAAATATCTACACCGCTATCTGTATAAACATGGAAATACCTACACCGCCTTCTACATATCCATGGAAATATCTGCGCCGCCTTCTGTATAAACTTGGAAATATCTACACGGTCATCTGTGTATAGATGGAAATATCAACACCGCCATCTGTACAAACATGGAAATATCTGCACCGCTATCTGTATAAACATCGAAATATCTTCAAAGCGGTCTGTATAAACATGGAAATATCTACACCGTGATCTGTATAAACATGGAAATATTTGCACTGCTATCTTTATAAACATGGAAATATCTACACCGTTATCTGTATAAATATGGAAATATATACACTGCTATCTCTATAAACATGGAAATATCTACAATGCCATCTGTAAAAACATGGAAATACCTATACAGTCATCTGTATAAACATGGAAATATCTACACCACCATCTGTATAAACCTGGAAATATCTACAATGGCATCTGTATACACATGGAAATACCTACACGGCAATCTGTGTATAGATGGAAACACCAACACCGCCATCTGTACAAACATGGAAATATCTACACCGCTATCTGTATAAACATGGAGATATCTACACTGCGGTCTGTATAAGCATGGAAATTTCTACACCGGTATCTGTATAAACATGGAAATATCTACACCACGATCTGTATAAACATGGAAATATTTACACCGCTATCTGTATAAACATGGAAATATCTACACCACTATCTCTATAAACATGGAAATATGTACAAAGCCATCTGTATAAACATGGAAATACCTACACAGTCATGTGTAGGAACATGGAAAAATCTACACTGCCATCTGTATAAACATGGAAATATCTACAGAACCCTCTGTATAAATATGGAAATATCTGCATAGGCATCTGTATAAACATGGAAATATCTGCACCGCTATCTGTAGAAACGTGGAAATACCTACACCGCTGTCTCTATAAACAAGAAAATATGTACACCGCTATGCGTATAAACATGGAAATATCTGCACTGCTGTCTGTATAAACATGGAAATATCTACACCGTGATCTGTATAAACATGGAAATATCTACACCGCTATCTGTATAAACATGGAAATATCTACACAGCAATTTCTATAAACATGGAAATACCTACACAGCCATCTGTACAAACATGGAAATATCTACACAGCTATCTCTATAAACATGGAAATACCTACACCGCCATCTGTATAAACATGGAAATACCTACAAAGTCATCTGTATAAACATGGAAATATCTACACAGCCATCTGTATAAACATGGAAATATCTACACAGCCATCTGTATATACATGGAAATATCTACACCGCTATCTGTATAAACATGGAAATATCTACACGGCCTTCTACATATCCATGGAAATATCTGCGCCGCCTTCTGTATTAACATGGAAATATCTACACGGTCATCTGTGTATAGATGGAAATATCAACACCGCCATCTGTACAAACATGGAAATATCTGCACCGCTTTCTGTATAAACATGGAAATATCTTCAAAGTGGTCTGTATAAACATTGAAATATCTACACCGTGATCTGTATAAACATGGAAATATCTACACTGATATCTCTATAAACCTGGAAATGTCTACACCGTTTTCTGTATAAATATGGAAATATCTACACCGCTATCTCTATAAACATGGAAATATCTACAATGCCATCTCTAAAAACATGGAAATACCTATACAGTCATCTGTATAAACATGGAAATATCTACACCACCATCTGTATAAACATGGAAATATCTACAATGCCATCTGTATACACATGGAAACACCTACACGGCAATCTGTGTATAGATGGAAACACCAACACCGCCATCTGTACAAACATGGAAATATCTACACCGCTATCTGTATAAACATGGAGATATCTACACTGCGGTCTGTATAAACATGGAAATTTCTACACCGGTATCTGTATAAACATGGAAATATCTACACCACGATCTGTATATACATGGAAATATTTACACCGCTATCTGTATAAACATGGAAATATCTACACCGCTATCTCTATAAACATGGAAATATCTACAAAGCCATCTGTATAAACATGGAAATACCTACACAGTCATGTGTAGGAACATGGAAAAATCTACACTGCCATCTGTATAAACATGGAAATATCTACAGAGCCCTCTGTATAAATATGGAAATATCTTCATAGGCATCTGTATAAACATGGAAATATCTGCACAGCTATCTGTATAAACATGGAAATACCTACACCGCTGTCTCTATAAACGTGGAAATATGTACACCGCTATGCTTATAAACATGGAAATATCTCCACTGCTGTCTGTATAAACATGGAAATATCTACACCGCGATCTGTATAAACATGGAAATATCTACACCGCTATCTGCATAAACATGGAAATATCTACACAGCTATCTCTATAAACATGGAAATACCTACACCGCCATCTGTATAAACATGGAAATACCTACAAAGTCATCTGTATAAACATGGAAATATCTACACAGCCATCTGTATAAACATGGAAATATCTACACAGCCATCTGTATATACATGGAAATATCTACACCGCTATCTGTATAAACATGGAAATATCTACACGGCCTTCTACATATCCATGGAAATATCTGCGCCGCCTTCTGTATAAACATGGAAATATCTACACGGTCATCTGTGTATAGATGGAAATATCAACACCGCCATCTGTACAAACATGGAAATATCTGCACCGCTATCTGTATAAACATGGAAATATTTTCAAAGCGGTCTATATAAACATGGAAATATCTACACCGTGATCTGTATAAACAAGGAAATATTTACACTGCTATCTGTATAAACATGGAAATATCTACACCGATATCTGTATAAATATGGAAATATCTACACCGTTATCTCTATAAACATGGAAATATCTACAATGCCATCTGTAAAAACATGGAAATACCTATACAGTCATCTGTATAAACATGGAAATATCTACACCACGGTCTGTATAAACTTGGAAATATCTACAATGCCATCTGTATACACATGGAAATACCTACACGGCAATCTGTGTATAGATGGAAACACCAACACCGCCATCTGTACAAACATGGAAATATCTACACCGCTATCTGTATAAACATGGAGATATCTACACTGCGGTCTGTATAAACATGGAAATTTCTACACCGGTATCTGTATAAACATGGAAATATCTACACCACGATCTGTATAAACATGGAAATATTTACACCGCTATCTGTATAAACATGGAAATATCTACACCGCTATCTCTATAAAC
Organism: Pan troglodytes; assembly: GCF_028858775.2. Lineage (NCBI taxonomy): Eukaryota > Metazoa > Chordata > Mammalia > Primates > Hominidae > Pan > Pan troglodytes. The sequence continues at coordinate 9,489,405 of NC_072417.2, forward strand.
ATGGAAATATCTACAAAGCCATCTGTATAAACATGGAATTACCTACACAGTCATGTGTAGGAACATGGAAAAATCTACACTGCCATCTGTATAAACATGGAAATATCTACAGAGCCCTCTGTATAAATATGGAAATATCTGCATAGGCATCTGTATAAACATGGAAATGTCTGCACCGCTATCTGTAGAAACATGGAAATACCTACACCGCTGTCTCTATAAACATGGAAATATGTACAGCGCTATGCGTATAAACATGCAAATATCTCCACTGCTGTCTGTATAAACCTGGAAATAACTACACCGCGATCTGTATAAACATGGAAATATCTACACCGCTATCTGTATAAACATGGAAATATCTACACAGCTATCTCTATAAACATGGAAATACCTACACCGCCATCTGTATAAACATGGAAATACCTACAAAGTCATCTGTATAAAAATGGAAATATTTACAAAGCCATCTGTATAAACATGAAAATATCTGCACAGCCATCTGTATATACATGGAAATATCTACACCGCTATCTGTATAAACATGCAAATATCTACACGGCCTTCTACATAAACATGGAAATATCTGCGCCGCCTTCTGTATAAACATGGAAATATCTACACGGTCATCTGTGTATAGATGGAAATATCAACACCGCCATCTGTACAAACATGGAAATATCTGCACCACTATCTGTATAAACATCGAAATATCTTCAAAGCGGTCTGTATAAACATGGAAATATCTACACCGTGATCTGTATAAACATGGAAATATTTGCACTGCTATCTGTATAAACATGGAAATATCTACACCGTTATCTGTATAAATATGGAAATATCTACACTGCTATCTCTATAAACATGGAAATATCTACAATGCCATCTGTAAAAACATGGAAATACCTATACAGTCATCTGTATAAACATGGAAATATCTACACCACCATCTGTATAAACCTGGAAATATCTACAATGGCATCTGTATACACATGGAAATACCTACACGGCAATCTGTGTATAGATGGAAACACCAACACCGCCATCTGTACGAACATGGAAATATCTACACCGCTATCTGTATAAACATGGAGATATCTACACTGCGGTCTGTATAAGCATGGAAATTTCTACACCGGTATCTGTATACACATGGAAATATCTACACCACGATCTGTATAAACATGGAAATATTTACACCGCTATCTGTATAAACATGGAAATATCTACACCGCTATCTCTATAAACATGGAAATATGTACAAAGCCATCTGTATAAACATGGAAATACCTACACAGTCATGTGTAGGAACATGGAAAAATCTACACTGCCATCTGTATAAACATGGAAATATCTACAGAACCCTCTGTATAAATATGGAAATATCTGCATAGGCATCTGTATAAACATGGAAATATCTGCACCGCTATCTGTAGAAACGTGGAAATACCTACACCGCTGTCTCTATAAACAAGGAAATATGTACACCGCTATGCGTATAAACATGGAAATATCTGCACTGCTGTCTGTATAAACATGGAAATATCTACACCGTGATCTGTATAAACATGGAAATATCTACACCGCTATCTGTATAAACATGGAAATATCTACACAGCAATTTCTATAAACATGGAAATACCTACACCGCCATCTGTACAAACATGGAAATATCTACACAGCTATCTCTATAAACATGGAAATACCTACACCGCCATCTGTATAAACATGGAAATACCTACAAAGTCATCTGTATAAACATGGAAATATCTACACAGCCATCTGTATAAACATGGAAATGTCTACACAGCCATCTGTATATACATGGAAATATCTACACCGCTATCTGTATAAACATGGAAATATCTACACGGCCTTCTACATATCCATGGAAATATCTGCGCCGCCTTCTGTATAAACATGTAAATATCTTCACGGTCATCTGTGTAAAGATGGAAATATCAACACCGCCATCTGTACAAACATGGAAATATCTGCTCCACTATCTGTATAAACATGGAAATATCTACACCGCGGTCTGTATAAACATGGAAATAGCTAAACCGCTATCTGTGTAAACATGGAAATATCTACACCGCTATCTCTATAAACCTGGAAATATCTACACAGTGATCTGTATAAACATGGAAATATTTACACTGCTATCTTTATAAACATGGAAATATCTACACCGTTATCTGTATAAACATGGAAATATCTACACCGCCATCTGTATAAACATGGAAATATCTACACTGCTCTCTCTATAATCATGGAAATATCTACAATGCCATCTGTAAAAACATGGAAATACCTATACAGTCATCTGTATAAACATGGAAATATCTACACCACCATCTGTATAAACATGGAAATATCTACCCAGCCATCTGTATATACATGGAAATATCTACACCGCTATCTGTATAAACATGGAAATATCTACACCGCCTTCTACATATCCATGGAAATATCTGCGCCGCCTTCTGTATAAACATGGAAATATCTACACGGTCATCTGTGTATAGATGGAAATATCAACACCGCCATCTGTAAAAACATGGAAATATCTGCACCGCTATCTGTATAAACATGGAAATATCTACACCGCGGTCTGTATAAACATGGAAATAGCTAAACCGCTATCTGTATAAACATGGAAATATCTACACTGCTATCTCTATAAACATGGAAATATCTACTATGCCATCTGTAAAAACATGGAAATACCTATACAGTCATCTGTATAAACATGGAAATATCTACACCACCATCTGTATAAACATGGAAATATCTACAATGGCATCTGTATACACATGGAAATACCTACACGGCAATCTGTGTATAGATGGAAACACCAACATCGCCATCTGTACAAACATGGAAATATCTACACCGCTATCTGTATAAACATGGAGATATCTACACTGCGGTCTCTATAAGCATGGAAATTTCTACACCGGTATCTGTATAAACATGGAAATATCTACACCACGATCTGTATAAACATGGAAATATTTACACCGCTATCTGTATAAACATGGAAGTATCTACACCGCTATCTCTATAAACATGGAAATATGTACAAAGCCATCTGTATAAACATGGAAATACCTACACAGTCATGTGTAGGAACATGGAAAAATCTACACTGCCATCTGTATAAACATGGAAATATCTACAGAACCCTCTGTATAAATATGGAAATATCTGCATAGGCATCTGTATAAACATGGAAATATCTGCACCGCTATCTGTAGAAACGTGGAAATACCTACACCGCTGTCTCTATAAACAAGGAAATATGTACACCGCTATGCGTATAAACATGGAAATATCTGCAATGCTGTCTGTATAAACATGGAAATATCTACACCGTGATCTGTATAAACATGGAAATATCTACACCGCTATCTGTATAAACATGGAAATATCTACACAGCAATTTCTATAAACATGGAAATACCTACACCGCCATCTGTACAAACATGGAAATATCTACACAGCTATCTCTATAAACATGGAAATACCTACACCGCCATCTGTATAAACATGGAAATACCTACAAAGTCATCTGTATAAACATGGAAATATCTACACAGCCATCTGTATAAACATGGAAATATCTACACAGCCATCTGTATATACATGGAAATATCTACACCGCTATCTGTATAAACATGGAAATATCTACACCGCCTTCTACATATCCATGGAAATATCTGCGCCGCCTTCTGTATAAACATGGAAATATCTTCACGGTCATCTGTGTAAAGATGGAAATATCAACACCGCCATCTGTACAAACATGGAAATATCTGCACCACTATCTGTATAAACATGGAAATATCTACACCGCGGTCTGTATAAACATGGAAATAGCTAAACCGCAATCTGTGTAAACATGGAAATATCTACACCGCTATCTCTATAAACCTGGAAATATCTACACAGTGATCTGTATAAACATGGAAATATTTACACTGCTATCTTTATAAACATGGAAATATCTACACCGTTATCTGTATAAACATGGAAATATCTACACCGCCATCTGTATAAACATGGAAATATCTACACTGCTATCTCTATAATCATGGAAATATCTACAATGCCATCTGTAAAAACATGGAAATACCTATACAGTCATCTGTATAAACATGGAAATATCTACACCACCATCTGTATAAACATGGAAATATCTACCCAGCCATCTGTATATACATGGAAATATCTACACCGCTATCTGTATAAACATGGAAATATCTACACGGCCTTCTACATATCCATGGAAATATCTACACCGCTATCTGTATAAACATGGAGATATCTACACTACGGTCTGTATAAACATGGAAATTTCTACACCGGTATCTGTATAAACATGGAAATATCTACACCGCTATCTCTATAAACATTGAAATATCTACAAAGCCATCTGTATAAACATGGAAATATCTACACAGTCATGTGTAGGAACATGGAAAAATCTACACTGCCATCTGTATAAACATGGAAATATCTACAGAGCCCTCTGTATAAATATGGAAATATCTGCATAGGCATCTGTATAAACATGGAAATATCTGCACCGCTATCTGTAGAAACATGGAAATACCTACACCGCTATCTCTATAAACATGGAAATATGTACACCGCTATGCGTATAAACATGGAAATATCTCCACTGCTGTCTGTATAAACATGGAAATAACTACACCGCGATCTGTATAAACATGGAAATATCTACACCGCTATCTGTATAAACATGGAAATATCTACACAGCTATCTCTATAAACATGGAAATACCTACACCGCCATCTGTATAAACATGGAAATACCTACAAAGTCATCTGTATAAACATGGAAATATCTACACAGCCATCTGTATAAACATGGAAATATCTACACAGCCATCTGTATATACATGGAAATATCTACACCGCTATCTGTATAAACATGGAAATACCTACACCGCCTTCTACATATCCATGGAAATATCTGCGCCGCCTTCTGTATAAACATGGAAATATCTACACGGACATCTGTGTATAGATGGAAATATCAACACCGCCATCTGTACAAACATGGAAATATCTGCACCGCTATCTGTATAAACATGGAAATATCTTCAAAGCGGTCTGTATAAACATGGAAATATGTACACCGTGATCTGTATACACATGGAAATATCTACACCGCTATCTGTATAAACATGGAGATATCTACACTGCGGTCTGTATAAACATGGAAAATTCTACACCGGTATCGGTATAAACATGGAAATATCTACACCACGATATGTATAAACATGGAAATATTTACACCGCTATCTGTAAAAACATGGAAATATCTACACCGCTATATCTATAAACATGGAAATATGTACAACGCTATGTGTATAAACATGGAAATATCTCCACTGCTGTCTGTATAAACATGGAAATATCTACACCGTGATCTGTGTAAACATGGAAATACCTACACCGCTGTCTCTATAAACATGGAAATAAGTACACCGCTATGTGTACAAACATGGAAATATCTACACTGCTGCCTGCATAAACATGGAAATATCTACACCACGATCTCTATAAACATGGAAATATATACACCGCTATCTGTATAAACATGGAAATATCTACACAGCTATCTCTATAAACATGGAAATACCTACACCGTCATCTGTATAAACATGGAAATATCTACACAGCTATCTCTACAAACATGGAAATACCTACACCGCCATCTGTATAAACATGGAAATACCTACAAAGTCATCTGTATAAACATGGAAATATCTACACAGCCATCTGCCTTAACATGGAAATATCTACACAGCCATCTGTATAAACATGGAAATACCTACACAGCCATCTGTATATACATGGAAATATCTACACCGCTATCTGTATAAACATGGAAATATCTACAATGCCATCTGTATAAACATGGAAAGATGTTCAATGCCATCTGTAAAAACTTGGAAATACCTATACAGTCATCTGTATAAACATGGAAATATCTACAACACCATCTGTATAAACATGGAAATATCTACAATGCCATCTGTATACACATGGAAATACCTACACAGCAATCTGGGTATAGATGGAAACACCAACACCGCCATCTGTACAAACATGGAAATATCTACACCGCTATCTGTATAAACATGGAGATATCTACACTGCGGTCTGTATAAACATGGAAATTTCTACACTGGTATCTGTTTAAACATGGAAATATCTACACCACGATCTGTATAAACATGGAAATATTTACACCGCTATCTGTATAAACATGGAAATATCTGCACCGCTATCTCTATAAACATGGAAATATCTACAAAGCCATCTGTATAAACATGGAAATACCTACACAGTCATGTGTAGGAACATGGAAAAATCTACACTGCCATCTGTATAAACATGGAAATATCTACAGAGCCCTCTGTATAAATATGGAAATATCTGCATAGGCATCTGTATAAACATGGTAATATCTGCACCGCTATCTGTATAAACATGGAAGTAACTACACCGCTGTCTCTATAAACATGGAAATATGTACAACGCTATGTGTATAAACATGGAAATATCTCCACTGCTGTCTGTATAAACATGGAAATATCTACACCGTGATCTGTATAAACATGGAAATAACTACACCTCTGTCTCTATAAACATGGAAATATGTACACCGCTATGTGTATAAACATGGAAATATCTCCACTGCTGTCTGCATAAACATGGAAATATCTACACCGCTATCTGTATAAACATGGAAATATCTACACAGCTATCTCTATAAACATGGAAATACCTACACCGCCATCTGTATAAACATGGAAATATCTACACAGCTATCTCTATAAACATGGAAATACCTACACCGCCATCTGTATAAACATGGAAATACCTACAAAGTCATCTGTATAAACATGGAAATATCTACACAGCCAACTGTATAAACATGGAAATATCTACAGAGCCATCTGTATATACAAGGAAATATCTACACCACTATCTGTATAAACATGGAAATATCTACACCGCCTTCTTCATACCCATGGAAATATCTGCACCGCCTTCTGTATAAACATGGAAATATCTACACGGTCATCTGTGTATAGATGGACATATCAACACCGCCATCTGTACAAACATGGAAATATCTGCACCGCTATCTGTATAAACATGGAAATAACTACACCGCGGTCTGTATAAACATGGAAATAGCTAAACCGCTATCTGTATAAACATGGAAATATCTACACTGCTATCTGTATAAACCTGGAAATATCTACAACGTGATCTGTATAAACATGGAAATATTTACACTGCTATCTGTATAAACATGGAAATATCTACACCGTTATCTGTATAAATATGGAAATATCTGCACCGCTATCTCTATAAACATGGAAATATCTACACCGCTATCTGTATAAACATGGAAATATCTACACAGCTATCTCTACAAACATGGAAATACCTACACCGCCATCTGTATAAACATGGAAATAACTACAAAGTCGTCTGTATAAACATGGAAATATCTACACAGCCATCTGTATGAACATGGAAATATCTACACAGCCATCTGCATATATATGGAAATATCTACACTGCTATTTGTATAAACCTGGAAATATCTACACCGTGATCTGTATAAACATGGAAATATTTACACTGCTATCTGTATAAACATGGAAATATCTACACCGTTATCTGTATAAATATGGAAATATCTACACCGCTATCTCTATAAACATGGAAATATCTACACCGCCTTCTACATATCCATGGAAATATCTGCGCCGTCTTCTCTATAAACATGGAAATATCTACACGGTCATCTGTGTATAGATGGAAATATCAACACCGCCATCTGTACAAACGTGGAAATATCTGCACCGCTATCTGTATAAACATGGAAATATCTACACCGCGGTCTGTATAAACATGGAAATAGCTAAACCGCTATCTGTATAAACATGGAAATATCTACACTGCTATCTCTATAAACCTGGAAATATCTACACCGTGATCTGTATAAACATGGAAATATTTACACTGTTATCTGCATAAACATGGAAATATCTACACCGTTATCTGTATAAATATGGAAATATCTACACCGCTATCTCTATAAACATGGAAATATCTACACCGCCATCTGTATAAACATGGAAATATCTACACTGCTATCTCTATAAACATGGAAAGATGTACAATGCCATCTGTAAAAACTTGGAAATACCTATACAGTCATCTGTATAAACATGGAAATATCTACACCACCATCTATATAAACATGGAAATATCTACAATGCCATCTGTATACACATGGAAATACCTACACGGCAATCTGGGTATAGATGGAAACACCAACACCGCCATCTGTACAAACATGGAAATATCTACACCGCTATCTGTATAAACATGGAGATATCTACACTGCGGTCTGTATAAACATGGAAATTTCTACACTGGTATCTGTATAAACATGGAAATATCTACACCACGATCTGTATAAACATGGAAATATTTACACCGCTATCTGTATAAACATGGAAATATCTGCACCGCTATCTCTATAAACATGGAAATATCTACAAAGCCATCTGTATAAACATGGAAATACCTACACAGTCATGTGTAGGAACATGGAAAAATCTACACTGCCATCTGTATAAACATGGAAATATCTACAGAGCCCTCTGTATAAATATGGAAATATCTGCATAGGCATCTGTATAAACATGGTAATATCTGCACCGCTACCTGTATAAACATGGAAGTAACTACACCGCTGTCTCTATAAACATGGAAATATGTACAACGCTATGTGTATAAACATGGAAATATCTCCACTGCTGTCTGTATAAACATGGAAATATCTACACCGTGATCTGTATAAACATGGAAATAACTACACCGCTGTCTCTATAAACATGGAAATATGTACACCGCTATGTGTATAAACATGGAAATATCTCCACTGCTGTCTGCATAAACATGGAAATATCTACACCGCTATCTGTATAAACATGGAAATATCTACACAGCTATCTCTATAAACATGGAAATACCTACACCGCCATCTGTATAAACATGGAAATATCTACACAGCTATCTCTATGAACATGGAAATACCTACACCGCCATCTGTATAAACATGGAAATACCTACAAAGTCATCTGTATAAACATGGAAATATCTACACAGCCAACTGTATAAACATGGAAATATCTACAGAGCCATCTGTATATACATGGAAATATCTACACCACTATCTATATAAACATGGAAATATCTACACCGCCTTCTTCATATCCATGGAAATATCTGCACCGCCTTCTGTATAAACATGGAAATATCTACACGGTCATCTGTGTATAGATGGACATAACACCGCCATCTGTACAAACATGGAAATATCTGCACCGCTATCTGTATAAACATGGAAATATCTACACCGCGGTCTGTATAAACATGGAAATAGCTAAACCGCTATCTGTATAAACATGGAAATATCTACACTGCTATCTGTATAAACCTGGAAATATCTACAACGTGATCTGTATAAACATGGAAATATTTACACTGCTATCTGTATAAACATGGAAATATCTACACCGTTATCTGTAGAAATATGGAAATATCTACACCGCTATCTCTATAAACATGGAAATATCTACACCGCTATCTGTATAAACATGGAAATATCTACACAGCTATCTCTATAAACATGGAAATAACTACACCGCCATCTGTATAAACATGGAAATATCTACACAGCTATCTCTATAAACATGGAAATACCTACACCGCCATCTGTATAAACATGGAAATAACTACAAAGTCGTCTGTATAAACATGGAAATATCTACACAGCCATCTGTATGAACATGGAAATATCTACACAGCCATCTGTATATACATGGAAATATCTACACTGCTATTTGTATAAACCTGGAAATATCTACACAGTGATCTGTATAAACATGGAAATATTTACACTGCTATCTGTATAAACATGGAAATATCTACACCGTTATTTGTATAAATATGGAAATATCTACACCGCTATCTCTATAAACATGGAAATATCTACATCGCCATCTGTATAAACATGGAAATATCTACACTGCTATCTCTATAAACATGGAAATATCTACAATGCCATCTGTAAAAACATGGAAATACCTATACAGTCATCTGTATAAACATGGAAATATCTACACCACCATCTGTAGAAACATGGAAATATCTACAATGCCATCTGTATACACATGGAAATACCTACACGGCAATCTTTGTATAGATGGAAACACCAACACCGCCATCTGTACAAACATGGAAATATCTACACCTCTATCTGTATAAACATGGAGATATCTACACTGCGGTCTGTATAAACATGGAAATTTCTACACCGGTATCTGTATAAACATGGAAATATCTACACCACGATCTGTATAAACATGGAAATATTTACACCGCTATCTGTATAAACATGGAAATATCTACACCGCTATCTCTATAAACATGGAAATATCTACACAGCCATCTGTATAAACATGGAAATACCTACACAGTCATGTGTAGGAACATGGAAAAATCTACACTGCCATCTGTATAAACATGGAAATATCTACAGAGCCCTCTGTATAAATATGGAAATATCTTCATAGGCATCTGTATAAACATGGAAATATCTGCACCGCTATCTGTATAAACATGGAAATACCTACACTGCTGTCTCTATAAACGTGGAAATATGTACACCGCTATGCGTATAAACATGGAAATATCTCCACTGCTGTCTGTCTAAACATGGAAATATCTACACCGCGATCTGTATAAACATGGAAATATCTACACCGCTATCTGTATAAACATGGAAATATCTACACAGCTATCTCTATAGACATGGAAATACCTACACCGCCATCTGTATAAACATGGAAATACCTACAAAGTCATCTGTATAAACATGGAAATATCTACACAGCCATCTGTATAAACATGGAAATATCTACACAGCCATCTGTATATACATGGAAATATCTACACCGCTATCTGTATAAACATGGAAATATCTACACGGCCTTCTACATATCCATGGAAATATCTGCGCCGCCTTCTGTATAAACATGGAAATATCTACACGGTGATCTGTGTATAGATGGAAATATCAACACCGCCATCTGTACAAACATGGAAATATCTGCACCACTATCTGTATAAACATGGAAATATCTACACCGCGGTCTGTATAAACATGGAAATAGCTAAACCGCTATCTGTGTAAACATGGAAATATCTACACCGCTATCTCTATAAACCTGGAAATATCTACACAGTGATCTGTATAAACATGGAAATATTTACACTGCTATCTGTATAAACATGGAAATATCTACACCGTTATCTGTATAAACATGGAAATATCTACAAAGCCATCTGTATAAACATGGAAATATCTACACTGCTATCTGTATAAACATGGAAATATCTACAATGCCGTCTGTAAAAACATGGAAATACCTATACAGTCATCTGTATAAACATGGAAATATCTACACCACCATCTGTATAAACATGGAAATATCTACACAGCCATCTGTATATACATGGAAATATCTACACCGCTGTCTGTATAAACATGGAAATATCTACACCGCCTTCTACATATCCATGGAAATATCTGCGCCGCCTTCTGTATAAACATGGAAATATGTACACGGTCATCTGTGTATAGATGGAAATATCAACAACGCCATCTGTAAAAACATGGAAATATCTGCACCGCTATCTGTATAAACATGGAAATATCTACACCGCGGTCTTGTATAAACATGGAAATAGCTAAACCGCTATCTGTATAAACATGGAAATATCTACACTGCTATCTCTATAAACATGGAAATATCTACTATGCCATCTGTAAAAACATGGAAATACCTATACAGTCATCTGTATAAACATGGAAATATCTACACCACCATCTGTATAAACATGGAAATATCTACAATGCCATCTGTATACACATGGAAATACCTACACGGCAAACTGTGTATAGATGGAAACACCAACACCGCCATCTGTACAAACATGGAAATATCTACACCGCTATCTGTATAAACATGGAGATATCTACACTGCGGTCTGTATAAGCATGGAAATTTCTACACCGGTATTTGTATAAACATGGAAATATCTACACCACGATCTGTATAAACATGGAAATATTTACAACGCTATCTGTATAAACATGGAAATATCTACACCGCTATCCCTATAAACATGGAAATATGTACAAAGCCATCTGTATAAACATGGAAATACCTACACAGTCATGTGTAGGAACATGGAAAAATCTACACTTCCATCTGTATAAACATGGAAATATCTACAGAGCCCTCTGTATAAATATGGAAATATCTGCATAGGCATCTGTATAAACATGGAAATATCTGCACCGCTATCTGTAGAAACGTGGAAATACCTACACCGCTGTCTCTATAAACAAGGAAATATGTACACCGCTATGCGTATAAACATGGAAATATCTCCACTGCTGTCTGTATAAACATGGAAATATCTACACCGTGATCTGTATAAACATGGAAATATCTACACCGCTATCTGTATAAACATGGAAATATCTACACAGCAATTTCTATAAACATGGAAATACCTACACCGCCATCTGTACAAACATGGAAATATCTACACAGCTATCTCTATAAACATGGAAATACCTACACCGCCATCTGTATAAACATGGAAATACCTACAAAGTCATCTGTATAAACCTGGAAATATCTACTTAGCCATCTGTATAAACATGGAAATATCTACACAGCCATCTGTATATACATGGAAATATCTACACCGCTATCTGTATAAACATGGAAATATCCACACGGCCTACTACACATCCATGGAAATATCTGCGCCGCCTTCTGTATAAACATGGAAATATCTACACGGTCATCTGTGTATAGATGGAAATATCAACACCGCCATCTGTACAAACATGGAAATATCTGCACCGCTATCTGTGTAAACATGGAAATATCTTCAAAGCGGTCTGTATAAACATGGAAATATCTACACCGTGATCTGTATAAACATGGAAATATTTGCACTGCTATCTGTATAAACATGGAAATATCTACACCGTTATCTGTATAAATATGGAAATATCTACACCGCTATCTCTAAAAACATGGAAATATCTACAATGCCATCTCTAAAAACATGGAAATACCTATACAGTCATCTGTATAAACATGGAAATATCTACACCACCATCTGTATAAACATGGAAATATCTACAATGCCATCTGTATACACATGGAAATACCTACACGGCAATCTGTGTATAGATGGAAACACCAACAACGCCATCTGTACAAACATGGAAATATCTACACCGCTATCTGTATAAACATGGAGATATCTACACTGCGGTCTGTATAAACATGGAAATTTCTACACCGGTATCTGTATAAACATGGAAATATCTACACCACGATCTGTATAAACATGGAAATATTTACACCGCTATCTGTATAAACATGGAAATATCTACACCGGTATCTCTATAAACATGGAAATATCTACAAAGCCATCTGTATAAACATGGAAATACCTACACAGTCATGTGTAGGAACATGGAAAAATCAACACTGGCATCTGTATAAACATGGAAATATCTACAGAGCCCTCTGTATAAATATGGAAATATCTTCATAGGCATCTGTATAAACATGGAAATATCTGCACCGCTATCTGTATAAACATGGAAATACCTACACCGCTATCTCTATAAACGTGGAAATATGTACACCGCTATGCGTATAAACATGGAAATATCTCCACTGCTGTCTGTCTAAACATGGAAATATCTACACCGCGATCTGTATAAACATGGAAATATCTACACCGCTATCTGTATAAACATGGAAATATCTACACAGCTATCTCTATAAACATGGAAATACCTACACCGCCATCTGTATAAACATGGAAATACCTACAAAGTCATCTGTATAAACATGGAAATATCTACACAGCCATCTGTATAAACATGGAAATATCTACACAGCCATCTGTATATACATGGAAATATCTACACCGCTATCTGTATAAACATGGAAATATCTACACGGCCTTCTACATATCCATGGAAATATCTGCGCCGCCTTCTGTATAAACATGGAAATATCTACACGGTCATCTGTGTATAGATGGAAATATCAACACCGCCATCTGTACAAACATGGAAATATCTGCACCGCTATCTGTATAAACATGGAAATATTTTCAAAGCGGTCTGTATAAACATGGAAATATCTACACCATGATCTGTATAAACAAGGAAATATTTACACTGCTATCTGTATAAACATGGAAATATCTACACCGATATCTGTATAAATATGGAAATATCTACACCGTTATCTCTATAAACATGGAAATATCTACAATGCCATCTGTGAAAACATGGAAATACCTATACAGTCATCTGTATAAACATGGAAATATCTACACCACCATCTGTATAAACATGGAAATATCTACAATGCCATCTGTATACACGTGGAAATACCTACACGGCAATCTGTGTATAGATGGAAACACCAACACCGCCATCTGTACAAACATGGAAATATCTACACCGCTATCTGTATAAACATGGAGATATCTACACTGCGGTCTGTATAAACATGGAAATTTCTACACCGGTATCTGTATAAACATGGAAATATCTACACCGCTATCTCTATAAACATTGAAATATCTACAAAGCCATCTGTATAAACATGGAAATAACTACACAGTCATGTGTAGGAACATGGAAAAATCTACACTGCCATCTGTATAAACATGGAAATATCTACAGAGCCCTCTGTATAAATATGGAAATATCTGCATAGGCATCTGTATAAACATGGAAATATCTGCACCGCTATCTGTAGAAACATGGAAATACCTACACCGCTGTCTCTATAAACATGGAAATATGTACACCGCTATGCGTATAAACATGGAAATATCTCCACTGCTGTCTGTATAAACATGGAAATAACTACACCGCGATCTTTATAAACATGGAAATATCTACACCGCTATCTGTATAAACATGGAAATATCTACACAGCTATCTCTATAAACATGGAAATACCTACACCGCAATCTGTATAAACATGGAAATACCTACAAAGTCATCTGTATAAACATGGAAATATCTACACAGCCATCTGTATAAACATGGAAATATCTACACAGCCATCTGTATATACATGGAAATCTCTACACCGCTATCTGTATAAACATGGTAATATCTACACCGCCTACTACATATCCATGGAAATATCTGCACCGCCTTCTGTATAAACATGGAAATATCTACACGGACATCTGTGTATAGATGGAAATATCAACACCGCCATCTGTACAAACATGGAAATATCTGCACCGCTATCTGTATAAACATGGAAATATCTTCAAAGCGGTCTGTATAAACATGGAAATATGTACACCGTGATCTGTATACACATGGAAATATCTACACCGCTATCTGTATAAACATGGAGATATCTACACTGCGGTCTGTATAAACATGGAAAATTCTACACCGGTATCTGTATAAACATGGAAATATCTACACCACGATATGTATAAACATGGAAATAGTTACACCGCTATCTGTAAAAACATGGAAATATCTACACCGCTATATCTATAAACATGGAAATATGTACAACGCTATGTGTATAAACATGGAAATATCTCCACTGCTGTCTGTATAAACACGGAAATATCTACACCGTGATCTGTGTAAGCATGGAAATACCTACACCGCTGTCTCTATAAACATGGAAATAAGTACACCGCTATGTGTACAAACATGGAAATATCTACACTGCTGCCTGCATAAACATGGAAATATCTACACCACGATCTCTATAAACATGGAAATATCTACACCGCTATCTGTATAAAAATGGAAATATCTACACAGCTATCTCTATAAACATGGAAATACCTACACCGTCATCTGTATAAACATGGAAATATCTACACAGCTATCTCTATAAACATGGAAATACCTACACCGCCATCTGTATAAACATGGAAATACCTACAAAGTCATCTGTATAAACATGGAAATATCTACACAGCCATCTGTATAAACATGGAAATATCTACACAGCCATCTGTATATACATGGAAATATCTACACCACAATCTGTATAAACATGGAAAATCTACACCGCCTTCTACATATCCATGGAAATATCTGCGCCGCCTTCTGTATAAACATGGAAATATCTACACGGTCATCTGTGTATAGATGGAAATATCAACACCGCCATCTGTACAAACATGGAAATATCTGCACCGCTATCTGTATAAACATGGAAATATCTACACCGCGGTCTGTATAAACATGGAAATAGCTAAACCGCTATCTGTATAAACATGGAAATATCTACACTGCTATCTGTATAAACCTGGAAATATCTACACCGTGATCTGTATAAACATGGAAATATTTACACTGCTATCTCTATAAACATGGAAATATCTACACAGTTATCTGTATAAATATGGAAATATCTACACGGCTATCTCTATAAACATGGAAATATCTACACCGCTATCTGTATAAACATGGAAATATCTACACAGCTATCTCTATAAACATGGAAATACCTACACCGCCATCTGTATAAACATGTAAATACCCACAAAGTCATCTGCATAAACATGGAAATATCTACACAGCCATCTGTATAAACATGGAAATATCTACACAGCCATGTGTATATACATGGAAATATCTACACCGCTATCTGTATAAACATGGAAATATCTACACCGCCTTCTACATATCCATGGAAATATCTGCACCGTCTTCTGTATAAACATGGAAATATCTACACGGTCATCTGTGTATAGATGGAAATATCAACACCGCCATCTGTACAAACATGGAAATATCTGCACCGCTATCTGTATAAACATGGAAATATCTACACCGCGGTCTGTATAAACATGGAAATAGCTAAACCGCTATCTGTATAAACATGGAAATATCTACACTGCTATCTCTATAAACCTGGAAATATCTACACCGTGATCTGTATAAACATGGAAATATTTACACTGTTATCTGCATAAACATGGAAATATCTACACCGTTATCTGTATAAATATGGAAATATCTACACCGCTATCTCTATAAACATGGAAATATCTACACCGCCATCTGTATAAACATGGAAATATATACACTGCTATCTCTATAAACATGGAAAGATGTACAATGCCATCTGTAAAAACATGGAAATACCTATACGGTCATCTGTATAAACATGGAAATATCTACACCACCATCTGTATAAACATGGAAATATCTACAATGCCATCTGTATACACATGGAAATACCTACACGGCAATCTGGGTATAGATGGAAACACCAACACCGCCTTCTGTACAAACATGGAAATATCTACACCGCTATCTGTATAAACATGGAGATATCTACACTGCGGTCTGTATAAACATGGAAATTTCTACACCGGTATCTGTATAAACATGGAAATATCTACACCACGATATGTATAAACATGGAAATATTTACACCGCTATCTGTATAAACATGGAAATATCTACACCGCTATCTCTATAAACATGGAAATATCTACAAAGCCATCTGTATAAACATGGAAATACCTACACAGTCATGTGTAGGAACATGGAAAAATCTACACTGCCATCTGTATAAACATGGAAATATCTACAGAGCCCTCTGTATAAATATGGAAATATCTGCATAGGCATCTGTATAAACATGGAAATATCTGCACCGCTATCTGTATAAACATGGAAATACCTACACCGCTGTCTCTATGAACATGGAAATATGTACACCGCTATGTGTATAAACATGGAAATATCTACACTGCTGTCTGTATAAACATGGAAATATCTACACCGCGATCTCTATAAACATGGAAATATCTACACCGCTATCTGTATATACATGGAAATATCTGCACAGCTATCTCTATAAACATGGAAATACCTACACCGCCATCTGTATAAACATGGAAAAACCTACAAAGTCACTTGTATAAACATGGAAATATCTACACGGTCATCTGTGTATAGATGGAAATATCAACACCGCCATCTGTACAAACATGGAAATATCTGCACCGCTATCTGTATAAACATGGAAATATCTACACCGCGGTCTGTATAAACATGGAAATAGCCAAACCGCTATCTGTATAAACAAGGAAATATCTACACCGCTATCTGTATAAACATGGAAATACCTACACCGCGGTCTGTATAAACATGGAAATAGCTAAACCGCTATCTGTATAAACATGGTAATATCTACACCGCTATCTGTATAAACCTGGAAATATCTACACCGTGATCTGTATAAACATGGAAATATTTACACTGCTATCTGTATAAACATGGAAATATCTACAATGCCATCTGTATAAACATGGAAATATCTGCACCGCTATCTGTATAAACATGGAATTACCTACACCGCTGTCTCTATAAACATGGAAATATGTACACCGCTATGTGTATAAACATGGAAATATCTCCACTGCTGTCTGTATAAACATGGAAATATCTACACCGTGATCTGTATAAACATGGAAATATCTACGCCGCTATCTGTATAAACATGGAAATATCTACACAGCTATCTCTATAAACATGGAAATAACTACACCTCCATCTGTATAAACATGGAAATACCTACAAAGTCATCTGTATAAACATGGAAATATCTACACAGCCATCTGTATAAACATGGAAATATCTACACAGCCATCTGTATATACATGGAAATATCTACACCGCTGTCTGTATAAACATGGAAATATCTACACCGCCTTCTACATATCCATGGAAATATCTGTGCGCCTTCTGTATAAACATGGAAATATCTACACGGTCATCTGTGTGTAGATGGAAATATCAACACCGCCATCTGTACAAACATGGAAATATCTGCACCGCTATCTGTATAAACATGGAAATATCTGCACCGCTATCTGTATAAACATGGAAATATCTACACCACAGTCTGTATAAACCTGGAAATACCTACACCGCCATCTGTATAAACATGGAAATACCTACAAATTCATCTGTATAAACATGGAAATATCTACACAGCCATCTGTATATACATGGAAATATCTACACCGCTATCTGTATAAACATGGAAATATCTACACCGCCTTCTACATATCCATGGAAATATCTGCGCCGCCTTCTGTATAAACATGGAAATATCTACATGGTCATCTGTGTATAGATGGAAATATGAACACCGCTATCTGTACAAACATGGAAATATCTGCACCGCTATCTGTATAAACATGGATATATCTACACCGCGGTCTGTATAAACATGGAAATAGCTAAACCGCTATCTGTATAAACATGGAAATATCTACACTGCTATCTCTATAAACCTGGAGATACCTACACCGTGATCTGTATAAACATGGAAATATTTACACTGCTATCTCTATGAACATGGAAATATCTACACTGTTATCAGTATAAATATGGAAATATCTACACCGCTATCTCTATAAACATGGAAATATCTACACCGCCATCTGTATAAACATGGAAATATCTACACTGCTATCTCTATAAACATGGAAATATCTACAATGCCATCTGTAAAAACATGGAAATACCGATACAGTCATCTGCATAAACATGGAAATATCTACACCACCATCTGTATAAACATGGAAATATCTACAATGCCATCTGTATACACATGGAAATACCTACACGGCAATCTGTGTATAGATGGAAACATCAACACCGCCATCTGTACAAACATGGAAATATCTACACCGCTATCTGTATAAACATGGACATATCTACACTGCGGTCTGTATAAACATGGAAATTTCTACACCGGTATCTGTATAAACATGGAAATATCTACACAACGATCTGTATAAACATGGAAATATTTACACCGCTATCTGTATAAACATGGAAATATCTACACCGCTATCTCTATAAACATGGAAATAACTACAAAGCCATCTGTATAAACATGGAAATACCTACACAGTCATGTGTAGGAACATGGAAAAATCTACACTGCCATCTGTATAAACATGGAAATATCTACAGAGCCCTCTTTATAAATATGGAAATATCTGCATAGGCATCTGTATAAACATGGAAATATCTGCACCGCTATCTGTATAAACATGGAATTACCTACACCGCTGTCTCTATAAACATGGAAATATGTTAACCGCTATGTGTATAAACATGGAAATATCTCCACTGCTGTCTGTATAAACATGGAAATATCTACACCGCGATCTGTATAAACATGGAAATATCTACACCACTATCTGCATAAACATGGAAATATCTACACAGCTATCTCTATAAACATGGAAATAGCTACACCGCCATCAGTATAAACATGCAAATACCTACAAAGTCATCTGTATCAACATGGAAATATCTACACAGCCATCTGTATAAACATGGAAATATCTACACAGCCATCTGTATATACATGGAAATATCTACACCGCTATCTGTATAAACATGGAAATATCTACACCGCCTTCTACATATCCATGGAAATATCTGCGCCGCCTTCTGTATAAACATGGAAATATCTACACAGTCATCTGTGTAGAGATGGAAATATCAACACCGCCATCTGTACAAACATGGAAATATCTGCACCGCTATCTGTAAAAACATGGTAATATCTACACCACGGTCTGTATAAACATGGAAATAGCTAAACAGCTATCTGTATAAACATGGAAATAATTACACTGCTATCTCTATAAACCTGGAAATATCTACACCGTGATCTGTATAAACATGGAAATATTTACACTGCTATCTGTATAAACATGGAAATATCTACACAGTTATCTGTATAAATATGGAAATATCTACACCGCTATCTCTATAAACATGGAAATATCTACACCGCCATCTGAATAAACATGGAAATATCTACACTGCTATCTCTATAAACATGGAAATATCTACAATGCCATCTGTAAAAACATGGAAATACCTATACAGTCATCTGTATAAACATGGAAATATCTACACCACCATCTGTATAAACATGGAAATAACTACAATGCCGTCTGTATACACCTGGAAATACCTACACGGCAATCTGTGTATAGATGGAAACATCAACACCGCCATCTGTACAAACATGGAAATATCTATACCGCTATATGTATAAACATGGAGATATCTACACAGCGGTCTGTATAAACATGGAAATATCTACACTGCGGTCTGTATAAACATGGAAATTTCTACACCGGTATCTGTATAAACATGGAAATATCTACACCAAGATCTGTATAAACATGGAAATATTTACACCGCTATCTGTATAAACATGGAAATATCTACACCGCGGTCTGTATAAACATGGAAATAGCTAAACCGCTATCTGTATAAACATGGAAATATCTACACTGCTATCTCTATAAACATGGAAATATCTACAATGCCATCTGTAAAAACATGGAAATACCTATACAGTCATCTGTATAAACATGGAAATATCTACACCACCATCTGTATAAACATGGAAATATCTACAATGTCATCTGCATACACATGGAAATACCTACACGGCAATCTGTGTATAGATGGAAACATCAAAACCGCCATCTGTACAAACATGGAAATATCTACACCGCTATCTGTATAAACATGGAAATATCTACACTGCGGTCTGTATAAACATGGAAATTTCTACACCGGTATCTGTATAAACATGGAAATATCTACACCACGATCTGTATAAACATGGAAATGTTTACACCGCTATCTGTATAAACATGGAAATATCTACACCGCTATCTCTATAAACATGGAAGTATCTACAAATCCATCTGTATAAACATGGAAATACCTACACAGTCATGTGTAGGAACATGGAAAAATCTACACTGCCATCTGTATAAACATGGAAATATCTACAGAGCCCTCTGTATAAATATGGAAATATCTGCATAGGCATCTGTATAAACATGGAAATATCTGCACCGCTATCTGTAGAAACATGGAAATACCTACACCGCTGTCTCTATAAACATGGAAATATGTACACCGCTATGTGTATAAACATGGCAATATCTCCACTGCTGTCTGTATAAACATGGAAATATCTGCACCGCTATCTGTATAAACATGGAAATATCTACACCGCGGTCTGTATAAACATGGAAATAGCTAAACCGCTATCTGTATAAACATGGATATATCTACACCGCGGTCTGTATAAACATGGAAATAGCTAAACCGCTATCTGTATAAACATGGAAATATCTCCACTGCTATCTCTATAAACCTGGAAATATCTACACCGTGATCTGCATAAACATGGAAATATTTACACTGCTATCTGTGTAAACATGGAAATATCTACACTGTTATCAGTATAAATATGGAAATATCTACACCGCTATCTCTATAAACATGGAAATATCTACACCGCCATCTGTATAAACATGGAAATATCTACACTGCTGTCTCTATAAACATGGAAATATCTACAATGACATCTGTAAAAACATGCAAATACCGATACAGTCATCTGCATAAACATGGAAATATCTACACCACCATCTGTATAAACATGGAAATATCTACAATGCCATCTGTATACACATGGAAATACCTACACGGCAATCTGTGTATAGATGGAAACATCAACACCGCCATCTGTACAAACATGGAAATATCTACACCGCTATCTGTATAAACATGGACATATCTACACTGCGGTCTGTATAAACATGGAAATTTCTACACCGGTATCTGTATAAACATGGAAATATCTACACAACGATCTGTATAAACATGGAAATATTTACACCGCTATCTGTATAAACATGGAAATATCTACACCGCTATCTCTATAAACATGGAAATAACTACAAAGCCATCTGTATAAACATGGAAATACCTACACAGTCATGTGTAGGAACATGGAAAAATCTACACTGCCATCTGTATAAACATGGAAATATCTACAGAGCCCTCTTTATAAATATGGAAATATCTGCATAGGCATCTGTATAAACATGGAAATATCTGCACCGCTATCTGTATAAACATGGAATTACCTACACCGCTGTCTCTATAAACATGGAAATATGTTCACCGCTATGTGTATAAACATGGAAATATCTCCACTGCTGTCTGTATAAACATGGAAATATCTACACCGCGATCTGTATAAACATGGAAATATCTACACCACTATCTGTATAAACATGGAAATATCTACACAGGTATCTCTATAAACATGGAAATAGCTACACCGCCATCAGTATAAACATGCAAATACCTACAAAGTCATCTGTATCAACATGGAAATATCTACACAGCCATCTGTATAAACATGGAAATATCTACACAGCCATCTGTATATACATGGAAATATCTACACCGCTATCTGTATAAAAATGGAAATATCTACACCGCCTTCTACATATCCATGGAAATATCTGCGCCGCCTTCTGTATAAACATGGAAATATCTACACAGTCATCTGTGTAGAGATGGAAATATCAACACCGCCATCTGTACAAACATGGAAATATCTGCACCGCTATCTGTAAAAACATGGTAATATCTACACCACTGTCTGTATAAACATGGAAATAGCTAAACAGCTATCTGTATAAACATGGAAATAATTACACTGCTATCTCTATAAACCTGGAAATATCTACACCGTGATCTGTATAAACATGGAAATATTTACACTGCTATCTGTATAAACATGGAAATATCTACACAGTTATCTGTATAAATATGGAAATATCTACACCGCTATCTCTATAAACATGGAAATATCTACACCGCCATTTGAATAAACATGGAAATATCTACACTGCTATCTCTATAAACATGGAAATATCTACAATGCCATCTGTAAAAACATGGAAATACCTATACAGTCATCTGTATAAACATGGAAATATCTACACCACCATCTGTATAAACATGGAAATAACTACAATGCCATCTGTATACACCTGGAAATACCTACACGGCAATCTGTGTATAGATGGAAACATCAACACCGCCATCTGTACAAACATGGAAATATCTATACCGCTATATGTATAAACATGGAGATATCTACACAGCGGTCTGTATAAACATGGAAATATCTACACTGCAGTCTGTATAAACATGGAAATTTCTACACCGGTATCTGTATAAACATGGAAATATCTACACCAAGATCTGTATAAACATGGAAATATTTACACCGCTATCTGTATAAACATGGAAATATCTACACCGCGGTCTGTATAAACATGGAAATAGCTAAACCGCTATCTGTATAAACATGGAAATATCTACACTGCTATCTCTATAAACATGGAAATATCTACAATGCCATCTGTAAAAACATGGAAATACCTATACAGTCATCTGTATAAACATGGAAATATCTACACCACCATCTGTATAAACATGGAAATATCTACAATGTCATCTGCATACACATGGAAATACCTACACGGCAATCTGTGTATAGATGGAAACATCAAAACCGCCATCTGTACAAACATGGAAATATCTACACCGCTATCTGTATAAACATGGAAATATCTACACTGCGGTCTGTATAAACATGGAAATTTCTACACCGGTATCTGTATAAACATGGAAATATCTACACCACGATCTGTATAAACATGAAAATATTTACACCGCTATCTGTATAAACATGGAAATATCTACACCGCTATCTCTATAAACATGGAAGTATCTACAAATCCATCTGTATAAACATGGAAATACCTACACAGTCATGTGTAGGAACATGGAAAAATCTACACTGCCATCTGTATAAACATGGAAATATCTACAGAGCCCTCTGTATAAATATGGAAATATCTGCATAGGCATCTGTATAAACATGGAAATATCTGCACCGCTATCTGTAGAAACATGGAAATACCTACACCGCTGTCTCTATAAACATGGAAATATGTACACCGCTATGTGTATAAACATGGCAATATCTCCACTGCTGTCTGTATAAACATGGAAATATCTGCACCGCTATCTGTATAAACATGGAAATATCTACACCGCGGTCTGTATAAACATGGAAATAGCTAAACCGCTATCTGTATAAACATGGATATATCTACACCGCGGTCTGTATAAACATGGAAATAGCTAAACCGCTATCTGTATAAACATGGAAATATCTCCACTGCTATCTCTATAAACCTGGAAATATCTACACCGTGATCTGCATAAACATGGAAATATTTACACTGCTATCTGTGTAAACATGGAAATATCTACACTGTTATCAGTATAAATATGGAAATATCTACACCGCTATCTCTATAAACATGGAAATATCTACACCGCCATCTGTATAAACATGGAAATATCTACACTGCTGTCTCTATAAACATGGAAATATCTACAATGACATCTGTAAAAACATGCAAATACCGATACAGTCATCTGCATAAACATGGAAATATCTACACCACCATCTGTATAAACATGGAAATATCTACAATGCCATCTGTATACACATGGAAATACCTACACGGCAATCTGTGTATAGATGGAAACATCAACACCGCCATCTGTACAAACATGGAAATATCTACACCGCTATCTGTATAAACATGGACATATCTACACTGCGGTCTGTATAAACATGGAAATTTCTACACCGGTATCTGTATAAACATGGAAATATCTACACAACGATCTGTATAAACATGGAAATATTTACACCGCTATCTGTATAAACATGGAAATATCTACACCGCTATCTCTATAAACATGGAAATAACTACAAAGCCATCTGTATAAACATGGAAATACCTACACAGTCATGTGTAGGAACATGGAAAAATCTACACTGCCATCTGTATAAACATGGAAATATCTACAGAGCCCTCTTTATAAATATGGAAATATCTGCATAGGCATCTGTATAAACATGGAAATATCTGCACCGCTATCTGTATAAACATGGAATTACCTACACCGCTGTCTCTATAAACATGGAAATATGTTCACCGCTATGTGTATAAACATGGAAATATCTCCACTGCTGTCTGTATAAACATGGAAATATCTACACCGCGATCTGTATAAACATGGAAATATCTACACCACTATCTGTATAAACATGGAAATATCTACACAGGTATCTCTATAAACATGGAAATAGCTACACCGCCATCAGTATAAACATGCAAATACCTACAAAGTCATCTGTATCAACATGGAAATATCTACACAACCATCTGTATAAACATGGAAATATCTACACAGCCATCTGTATATACATGGAAATACCTACACCGCTATCTGTATAAACATGGAAATATCTACACCGCCTTCTACATATCCATGGAAATATCTGCGCCGCCTTCTGTATAAACATGGAAATATCTACACAGTCATCTGTGTAGAGATGGAAATATCAACACCGCCATCTGTACAAACATGGAAATATCTGCACCGCTATCTGTAAAAACATGGTAATATCTACACCACGGTCTGTATAAACATGGAAATAGCTAAACAGCTATCTGTATAAACATGGAAATAATTACACTGCTATCTCTATAAACCTGGAAATATCTACACCGTGATCTGTATAAACATGGAAATATTTACACTGCTATCTGTATAAACATGGAAATATCTACACAGTTATCTGTATAAATATGGAAATATCTACACCGCTATCTCTATAAACATGGAAATATCTACACCGCCATCTGAATAAACATGGAAATATCTACACTGCTATCTCTATAAACATGGAAATATCTACAATGCCATCTGTAAAAACATGGAAATACCTATACAGTCATCTGTATAAACATGGAAATATCTACACCACCATCTGTATAAACATGGAAATAACTACAATGCCATCTGTATACACCTGGAAATACCTACACGGCAATCTGTGTATAGATGGAAACATCAACACCGCCATCTGTACAAACATGGAAATATCTATACCGCTATATGTATAAACATGGAGATATCTACACAGCGGTCTGTATAAACATGGAAATATCTACACTGCGGTCTGTATAAACATGGAAATTTCTACACCGGTATCTGTATAAACATGGAAATATCTACTCCAAGAACTGTATAAACATGGAAATATTTACACCGCTATCTGTATAAACATGGAAATATCTACACCGCGGTCTGTATAAACATGGAAATAGCTAAACCGCTATCTGTATAAACATGGAAATATCTACACTGCTATCTCTATAAACATGGAAATATCTACAATGCCATCTGTAAAAACATGGAAATACCTATACAGTCATCTGTATAAACATGGAAATATCTACACCACCATCTGTATAAACATGGAAATATCTACAATGTCATCTGCATACACATGGAAATACCTACACGGCAATCTGTGTATAGATGGAAACATCAAAACCGCCATCTGTACAAACATGGAAATATCTACACCGCTATCTGTATAAACATGGAAATATCTACACTGCGGTCTGTATAAACATGGAAATTTCTACACCGGTATCTGTATAAACATGGAAATATCTACACCACGATCTGTATAAACATGGAAATATTTACACCGCTATCTGTATAAACATGGAAATATCTACACCGCTATCTCTATAAACATGGAAGTATCTACAAATCCATCTGTATAAACATGGAAATACCTACACAGTCATGTGTAGGAACATGGAAAAATCTACACTGCCATCTGTATAAACATGGAAATATCTACAGAGCCCTCTGTATAAATATGGAAATATCTGCATAGGCATCTGTATAAACATGGAAATATCTGCACCGCTATCTGTAGAAACATGGAAATACCTACACCGCTGTCTCTATAAACATGGAAATATGTACACCGCTATGTGTATAAACATGGCAATATCTCCACTGCTGTCTGTATAAACATGGAAATATCTGCACCGCTATCTGTATAAACATGGAAATATCTACACCGCGGTCTGTATAAACATGGAAATAGCTAAACCGCTATCTGTATAAACATGGATATATCTACACCGCGGTCTGTATAAACATGGAAATAGCTAAACCGCTATCTGTATAAACATGGAAATATCTACACTGCTATCTCTATAAACCTGGAAATATCTACACCGTGATCTGCATAAACATGGAAATATTTACACTGCTATCTGTGTAAACATGGAAATATCTACACTGTTATCAGTATAAATATGGAAATATCTACACCGCTATCTCTATAAACATGGAAATATCTACACCGCCATCTGTATAAACATGGAAATATCTACACTGCTATCTCTATAAACATGGAAATATCTACAATGACATCTGTAAAAACATGCAAATACCGATACAGTCATCTGCATAAACATGGAAATATCTACACCACCATCTGTATAAACATGGAAATATCTAGACAGCCATCTGTATACACATGGAAATACCTACACGGCAATCTGTGTATAGATGGAAACATCAACACCGCCATCTGTACAAACATGGAAATATCTACACCGCTATCTGTATAAACATGGACATATCTACACTGCGGTCTGTATAAACATGGAAATTTCTACACCGGTATCTGTATAAACATGGAAATATCTACACAGCGATCTGTATAAACATGGAAATATTTACACCGCTATCTGTATAAACATGGAAATATCCACACCGCTATCTCTATAAACATGGAAATAACTACAAAGCCATCTGTATAAACATGGAAATACCTACACAGTCATGTGTAGGAACATGGAAAAATCTACACTGCCATCTGTATAAACATGGAAATATCTACAGAGCCCTCTTTATAAATATGGAAATATCTGCATAGGCATCTGTATAAACATGGAAATATCTGCACCGCTATCTGTATAAACATGGAATTACCTACACCGCTGTCTCTATAAACATGGAAATATGTTAACCGCTATGTGTATAAACATGGAAATATCTCCACTGCTGTCTGTATAAACATGGAAATATCTACACCGCGATCTGTATAAACATGGAAATATCTACACCACTATCTGCATAAACATGGAAATATCTACACAGCTATCTCTATAAACATGGAAATAGCTACACCGCCATCAGTATAAACATGCAAATACCTACAAAGTCATCTGTATCAACATGGAAATATCTACACAGCCATCTGTATAAACATGGAAATATCTACACAGCCATCTGTATATACATGGAAATATCTACACCGCTATCTGTATAAACATGGAAATATCTACACCGCCTTCTACATATCCATGGAAATATCTGCGCCGCCTTCTGTATAAACATGGAAATATCTACACAGTCATCTGTGTAGAGATGGAAATATCAACACCGCCATCTGTACAAACATGGAAATATCTGCACCGCTATCTGTAAAAACATGGTAATATCTACACCACGGTCTGTATAAACATGGAAATAGCTAAACAGCTATCTGTATAAACATGGAAATAATTACACTGCTATCTCTATAAACCTGGAAATATCTACACCGTGATCTGTATAAACATGGAAATATTTACACTGCTATCTGTATAAACATGGAAATATCTACACAGTTATCTGTATAAATATGGAAATATCTACACCGCTATCTCTATAAACATGGAAATATCTACACCGCCATCTGAATAAACATGGAAATATCTACACTGCTATCTCTATAAACATGGAAATATCTACAATGCCATCTGTAAAAACATGGAAATACCTATACAGTCATCTGTATAAACATGGAAATATCTACACCACCATCTGTATAAACATGGAAATAACTACAAGGCCATCTGTATACACCTGGAAATACCTACACGGCAATCTGTGTATAGATGGAAACATCAACACCGCCATCTGTACAAACATGGAAATATCTATACCGCTATATGTATAACATGGAGATATCTACACAGCGGTCTGTATAAACATGGAAATATCTACACTGCGGTCTGTATAAACATGGAAATTTCTACACCGGTATCTGTATAAACATGGAAATATCTACACCACGATCTGTATAAACATGGAAATATTTACACCGCTATCTGTATAAACATGGAAATATCTACACCGCTATCTCTATAAACATGGAAATATCTACAAAGCCATCTGTATAAACATGGAAATACCTACACAGTCATGTGTAGGAACATGGAAAAATCTACACTGCCATCTGTATAAACATGGAAATATCTACAGAGCCCTCTGTATAAATATGGAAATATCTGCATAGGCATCTGTATAAACATGGAAATATCTGCACCGCTATCTGTATAAACATGGAAATACCTACACCGCTGTCTCTATGAACATGGAAATATGTACACCGCTATGTGTATAAACATGGAAATATCTACACTGCTGTCTGTATAAACATGGAAATATCTACACCGCGATCTCTATAAACATGGAAATATCTACACCGCTATCTGTATATACATGGAAATATCTGCACAGCTATCTCTATAAACATGGAAATACCTACACCGCCATCTGTATAAACATGGAAAAACCTACAAAGTCACTTGTATAAACATGGAAATATCTACACGGTCATCTGTGTATAGATGGAAATATCAACACCGCCATCTGTACAAACATGGAAATATCTGCACCGCTATCTGTATAAACATGGAAATATCTACACCGCGGTCTGTATAAACATGGAAATAGCTAAACCGCTATCTGTATAAACATGGAAATATCTACACCGCTATCTGTATAAACATGGAAATACCTACACCGCGGTCTGTATAAACATGGAAATAGCTAAACCGCTATCTGTATAAACATGGTAATATCTAAACCGCTATCTGTATAAACCTGGAAATATCTACACCGTGATCTGTATAAACATGGAAATATTTACACTGCTATCTGTATAAACATGGAAATATCTACACCGTTATCTGTATAAACATGGAAATATCTACAATGCCATCTGTATAAACATGGAAATATCTGCACCGCTATCTGTATAAACATGGAATTACCTACACCGCTGTCTCTATAAACATGGAAATATGTACACCGCTATGTGTATAAACATGGAAATATCTCCACTGCTGTCTGTATAAACATGGAAATATCTACACCGTGATCTGTATAAACATGGAAATATCTACGCCGCTATCTGTATAAACATGGAAATATCTACACAGCTATCTCTATAAACATGGAAATAACTACACCTCCATCTGTATAAACATGGAAATACCTACAAAGTCATCTGTATAAACATGGAAATATCTACACAGCCATCTGTATAAACATGGAAATATCTACACAGCCATCTGTATATACATGGAAATATCTACACCGCTGTCTGTATAAACATGGAAATATCTACACCGCCTTCTACATATCCATGGAAATATCTGTGCGCCTTCTGTATAAACATGGAAATATCTACACGGTCATCTGTGTGTAGATGGAAATATCAACACCGCCATCTGTACAAACATGGAAATATCTGCACCGCTATCTGTATAAACATGGAAATATCTGCACCGCTATCTGTATAAACATGGAAATATCTACACCACAGTCTGTATAAACCTGGAAATACCTACACCGCCATCTGTATAAACATGGAAATACCTACAAATTCATCTGTATAAACATGGAAATATCTTCACAGCCATCTGTATATACATGGAAATATCTACACCGCTATCTGTATAAACATGGAAATATCTACACCGCCTTCTACATATCCATGGAAATATCTGCGCCGCCTTCTGTATAAACATGGAAATATCTACATGGTCATCTGTGTATAGATGGAAATATGAACACCGCTATCTGTACAAACATGGAAATATCTGCACCTCTATCTGTATAAACATGGATATATCTACACCGCGGTCTGTATAAACATGGAAATAGCTAAACCGCTATCTGTATAAACATGGAAATATCTACACTGCTATCTCTATAAACCTGGAGATACCTACACCGTGATCTGTATAAACATGGAAATATTTACACTGCTATCTCTATGAACATGGAAATATCTACACTGTTATCAGTATAAATATGGAAATATCTACACCGCTATCTCTATAAACATGGAAATATCTACACCGCCATCTGTATAAACATGGAAATATCTACACTGCTATCTCTATAAACATGGAAATATCTACAATGCCATCTGTAAAAACATGGAAATACCGATACAGTCCTCTGCATAAACATGGAAATATCTACACCACCATCTGTATAAACATGGAAATATCTACAATGCCATCTGTATACACATGGAAATACCTACACGGCAATCTGTGTATAGATGGAAACATCAACACCGCCATCTGTACAAACATGGAAATATCTACACCGCTATCTGTATAAACATGGACATATCTACACTGCGGTCTGTATAAACATGGAAATTTCTACACCGGTATCTGTATAAACATGGAAATATCTACACAGCGATCTGTATAAACATGGAAATATTTACACCGCTATCTGTATAAACATGGAAATATCCACACCGCTATCTCTATAAACATGGAAATAACTACAAAGCCATCTGTATAAACATGGAAATACCAACACAGTCATGTGTAGGAACATGGAAAAATCTACACTGCCATCTGTATAAACATGGAAATATCTACAGAGCCCTCTTTATAAATATGGAAATATCTGCATAGGCATCTGTATAAACATGGAAATATCTGCACCGCTATCTGTATAAACATGGAATTACCTACACCGCTGTCTCTATAAACATGGAAATATGTTAACCGCTATGTGTATAAACATGGAAATATCTCCACTGCTGTCTGTATAAACATGGAAATATCTACACCGCGATCTGTATAAACATGGAAATATCTACACCACTATCTGCATAAACATGGAAATATCTACACAGCTATCTCTATAAACATGGAAATAGCTACACCGCCATCAGTATAAACATGCAAATACCTACAAAGTCATCTGTATCAACATGGAAATATCTACACAGCCATCTGTATAAACATGGAAATATCTACACAGCCATCTGTATATACATGGAAATATCTACACCGCTATCTGTATAAACATGGAAATATCTACACCGCCTTCTACATATCCATGGAAATATCTGCGCCGCCTTCTGTATAAACATGGAAATATCTACACAGTCATCTGTGTAGAGATGGAAATATCAACACCGCCATCTGTACAAACATGGAAATATCTGCACCGCTATCTGTAAAAACATGGTAATATCTACACCACGGTCTGTATAAACATGGAAATAGCTAAACAGCTATCTGTATAAACATGGAAATAATTACACTGCTATCTCTATAAACCTGGAAATATCTACACCGTGATCTGTATAAACATGGAAATATTTACACTGCTATCTGTATAAACATGGAAATATCTACACAGTTATCTGTATAAATATGGAAATATCTACACCGCTATCTCTATAAACATGGAAATATCTACACCGCCATCTGAATAAACATGGAAATATCTACACTGCTATCTCTATAAACATGGAAATATCTACAATGCCATCTGTAAAAACATGGAAATACCTATACAGTCATCTGTATAAACATGGAAATATCTACACCACCATCTGTATAAACATGGAAATAACTACAATGCCATCTGTATACACCTGGAAATACCTACACGGCAATCTGTGTATAGATGGAAACATCAACACCGCCATCTGTACAAACATGGAAATATCTATACCGCTATATGTATAAACATGGAGATATCTACACAGCGGTCTGTATAAACATGGAAATATCTACACTGCGGTCTGTATAAACATGGAAATTTCTACACCGGTATCTGTATAAACATGGAAATATCTACACCAAGATCTGTATAAACATGGAAATATTTACACCGCTATCTGTATAAACATGGAAATATCTACACCGCGGTCTGTATAAACATGGAAATAGCTAAACCGCTATCTGTATAAACATGGAAATATCTACACTGCTATCTCTATAAACATGGAAATATCTACAATGTCTTCTGTAAAAACATGGAAATACCTATACAGTCATCTGTATAAACATGGAAATATCTACACCACCATCTGTATAAACATGGAAATATCTACAATGTCATCTGCATACACATGGAAATACCTACACGGCAATCTGTGTATAGATGGAAACATCAAAACCGCCATCTGTACAAACATGGAAATATCTACACCGCTATCTGTATAAACATGGAAATATCTACACTGCGGTCTGTATAAACATGGAAATTTCTACACCGGTATCTGTATAAACATGGAAATATCTACACCACGATCTGTATAAACATGGAAATATTTACACCGCTATCTGTATAAACATGGAAATATCTACACCGCTATCTCTATAAACATGGAAGTATCTACAAATCCATCTGTATAAACATGGAAATACCTACACAGTCATGTGTAGGAACATGGAAAAATCTACACTGCCATCTGTATAAACATGGAAATATCTACAGAGCCCTCTGTATAAATATGGAAATATCTGCATAGGCATCTGTATAAACATGGAAATATCTGCACCGCTATCTGTAGAAACATGGAAATACCTACACCGCTGTCTCTATAAACATGGAAATATGTACACCGCTATGTGTATAAACATGGAAATATCTCCACTGCTGTCTGTATAAACATGGAAATATCTGCACCGCTATCTGTATAAACATGGAAATATCTACACCGCGGTCTGTATAAACATGGAAATAGCTAAACCGCTATCTGTATAAACATGGATATATCTACACCGCGGTCTGTATAAACATGGAAATAGCTAAACCGCTATCTGTATAAACATGGAAATATCTACACTGCTATCTCTATAAACCTGGAAATATCTACACCGTGATCTGCATAAACATGGAAATATTTACACTGCTATCTGTGTAAACATGGAAATATCTACACTGTTATCAGTATAAATATGGAAATATCTACACCGCTATCTCTATAAACATGGAAATATCTACACCGCCATCTGTATAAACATGGAAATATCTACACTGCTATCTCTATAAACATGGAAATATCTACAATGACATCTGTAAAAACATGCAAATACCGATACAGTCATCTGCATAAACATGGAAATATCTACACCACCATCTGTATAAACATGGAAATATCTACAATGCCATCTGTATACACATGGAAATACCTACACGGCAATCTGTGTATAGATGGAAACATCAACACCGCCATCTGTACAAACATGGAAATATCTACACCGCTATCTGTATAAACATGGACATATCTACACTGCGGTCTGTATAAACATGGAAATTTCTACACCGGTATCTGTATAAACATGGAAATATCTACACAACGATCTGTATAAACATGGAAATATTTACACCGCTATCTGTATAAACATGGAAATATCTACACCGCTATCTCTATAAACATGGAAATAACTACAAAGCCATCTGTATAAACATGGAAATACCTACACAGTCATGTGTAGGAACATGGAAAAATCTACACTGCCATCTGTATAAACATGGAAATATCTACAGAGCCCTCTTTATAAATATGGAAATATCTGCATAGGCATCTGTATAAACATGGAAATATCTGCACCGCTATCTGTATAAACATGGAATTACCTACACCGCTGTCTCTATAAACATGGAAATATGTTCACCGCTATGTGTATAAACATGGAAATATCTCCACTGCTGTCTGTATAAACATGGAAATATCTACACCGCGATCTGTATAAACATGGAAATATCTACACCACTATCTGTATAAACATGGAAATATCTACACAGGTATCTCTATAAACATGGAAATAGCTACACCGCCATCAGTATAAACATGCAAATACCTACAAAGTCATCTGTATCAACATGGAAATATCTACACAGCCATCTGTATAAACATGGAAATATCTACACAGCCATCTGTATATACATGGAAATATCTACACCGCTATCTGTATAAACATGGAAATATCTACACCGCCTTCTACATATCCATGGAAATATCTGCGCCGCCTTCTGTATAAACATGGAAATATCTACACAGTCATCTGTGTAGAGATGGAAATATCAACACCGCCATCTGTACAAACATGGAAATATCTGCACCGCTATCTGTAAAAACATGGTAATATCTACACCACGGTCTGTATAAACATGGAAATAGCTAAACAGCTATCTGTATAAACATGGAAATAATTACACTGCTATCTCTATAAACCTGGAAATATCTACACCGTGATCTGTATAAACATGGAAATATTTACACTGCCATCTGTATAAACATGGAAATATCTACACAGTTATCTGTATAAATATGGAAATATCTACACCGCTATCTCTATAAACATGGAAATATCTACACCGCCATCTGAATAAACATGGAAATATCTACACTGCTATCTCTATAAACATGGAAATATCTGCAATGCCATCTGTAAAAACATGGAAATACCTATACAGTCATCTGTATAAACATGGAAATATCTACACCACCATCTGTATAAACATGGAAATAACTACAATGCCATCTGTATACACCTGGAAATACCTACACGGCAATCTGTGTATTGATGGAAACATCAACACCGCCATCTGTACAAACATGGAAATATCTATACCGCTATATGTATAAACATGGAGATATCTACACAGCGGTCTGTATAAACATGGAAATATCTACACTGCGGTCTGTATAAACATGGAAATTTCTACACCGGTATCTGTATAAACATGGAAATATCTACACCACGATCTGTATAAACATGGAAATATTTACACCGCTATCTGTATAAAAATGGAAATATCTACACCGCGGTCTGTATAAACATGGAAATAGCTAAACCGCTATCTGTATAAACATGGAAATATCTACACTGCTATCTCTATAAACATGGAAATATCTACAATGCCATCTGTAAAAACATGGAAATACCTATACAGTCATCTGTATAAACATGGAAATATCTACACCACCATCTGTATAAACATGGAAATATCTACAATGTCATCTGCATACACATGGAAATACCTACACGGCAATCTGTGTATAGATGGAAACATCAAAACCGCCATCTGTACAAACATGGAAATATCTACACCGCTATCTGTATAAACATGGAAATATCTACACTGCGGTCTGTATAAACATGGAAATTTCTACACCGGTATCTGTATAAACATGGAAATATCTACACCACGATCTGTATAAACATGGAAATATTTACACCGCTATCTGTATAAACATGGAAATATCTACACCGCTATCTCTATAAACATGGAAGTATCTACAAATCCATCTGTATAAACATGGAAATACCTACACAGTCATGTGTAGGAACATGGAAAAATCTACACTGCCATCTGTATAAACATGGAAATATCTACAGAGCCCTCTGTATAAATATGGAAATATCTGCATAGGCATCAGTATAAACACGGAAATATCTGCACCGCTATCTGTAGAAACATGGAAATACCTACACCGCTGTCTCTATAAACATGGAAATATGTACACCGCTATGTGTATAAACATGGAAATATCTCCACTGCTGTCTGTATAAACATGGAAATATCTGCACCGCTATCTGTATAAACATGGAAATATCTACACCGCGGTCTGTATAAACATGGAAATAGCTAAACCGCTATCTGTATAAACATGGATATATCTACACCGCGGTCTGTATAAACATGGAAATAGCTAAACCGCTATCTGTATAAACATGGAAATATCTACACTGCTATCTCTATAAACCTTGAAATATCTACACCGTGAACTGTACAAACATGGAAATATTTACACTGCTATCTGTATAAACATGGAAATATCTACACCGTTATCTGTATAAATATGGAAATATCTACACCGCTATCTGTATAAACATGGAAATATCTACACCGCCATCTGTATAAACATGGAAATATCTACCTAGCCATCTGTATATACATGGAAATAACTACACCGCTATCTGTATAAACATGGAAATATCTACACCGCCTTCTACATATCCATGGAAATATCTGCACCGCCTTCTGTATAAACATGGAAATATCTTCACGGTCATCTGTGTAAAGATGGAAATATCAACACCGCCATCTGTACAAACATGGAAATATCTGCACCGCTATCTGTATAAACATGGGAATATCTACAACGCGGTCAGTATAAACATGGAAATAGCTAAACCGCTATCTGTATAAACATGGAAATATCTACACTGCTATCTCTATAAACCTGGAAATATCTACACCGTGATCTGTAAAAACATGGAAATATTTACACTGCTATCTGTAAAAACATGGAAATAGCTAAACCGCTATCTGTATAAACATGGATATATCTACACTGCTATCTCTATAAACATGGAAATATCTGCAATGCCATCTGTAAAAACATGGAAATACCTATACAGTCATCTGTATAAACATGGAAATATCTACACCACCATCTGTATAAACATGGAAAAATCTACAATGTCATCTGCATACACATGGAAATACCTACATGGCAATCTGTGTATAGATGGAAACATCAACACCGCCATCTGTACATACATGGAAATATCTACACCGCTATCTGTATAAACATGGAAATATCTACACTGCGGTCTTTATAAACTTGGAAATTTCTGCACCGGTATCTGTATAAACATGGAAATATCTACACCACGATCTGTATAAACATGGAAATATTTACACCGCTATCTGTATAAACATGGAAATATCTACACCGCTATCTCTATAAACATGGAAGTATCTACAAATCCATCTGTATAAACATGGAAATACCTACACAGTCATGTGTAGGAACATGGAAAAACCTACACTGCCATCTGTATAAACATGGAAATATCTACAGAGCCCTCTTTATAAATATGGAAATATCTGCATAGGCATCTGTATAAACATGGAAATATCTGCACCGCTATCTGTATAAACATGGAATTACCTACACCGCTGTCTCTATAAACATGGAAATATGTTCACCGCTATGTGTATAAACATGGAAATATCTCCACTGCTGTCTGTATAAACATGGAAATATCTACACCGCGATCTGTATAAACATGGAAATATCTACACCACTATCTGTATAAACATGGAAATATCTACACAGCTATCTCTATAAACATGGAAATAGCTACACCGCCATCAGTATAAACATGCAAATACCTACAAAGTCATCTGTATAAACATGGAAATATCTACACAGCCATCTGTATAAACATGGAAATATCTACACAGCCATCTGTATATACATGGAAATATCTACACCGCTATCTGTATAAACATGGAAATATCTACACCGCCTTCTACATATCCATGGAAATATCTGCGCCGCCTTCTGTATAAACATGGAAATATCTACACAGTCATCTGTGTAGAGATGGAAATATCAACACCGCCATCTGTACAAACATGGAAATATCTGCACCGCTATCTGTAAAAACATGGTAATATCTACACCACGGTCTGTATAAACATGGAAATAGCTAAACAGCTATCTGTATAAACATGGAAATAATTACACTGCTATCTCTATAAACCTGGAAATATCTACACCGTGATCTGTATAAACCTGGAAATATTTACAGTGCTATCTGTATAAACATGGAAATATCTACACAGTTATCTGTATAAATATGGAAATATCTACACCACTATCTCTATAAACATGGAAATATCTACACCGCCATCTGAATAAACATGGAAATATCTACACTGCTATCTCTATAAACATGGAAATATCTACAATGCCATCTGTAAAAACATGGAAATACCTATACAGTCATCTGTATAAACATGGAAATATCTACACCACCATCTGTATAAACATGGAAATAACTACAAGGCCATCTGTATACACCTGGAAATACCTACATGGCAATCTGTGTATAGATGGAAACATCAACACCGCCATCTGTACAAACATGGAAATATCTATACCGCTATATGTATAACATGGAGATATCTACACAGCGGTCTGTATAAACATGGAAATATCTACACTGCGGTCTGTATAAACATGGAAATTTCTACACCGGTATCTGTATAAACATGGAAATATCTACACCACGATCTGGATAAACATGGAAATATTTACACCGCTATCTGTATAAACATGGAAATATCTACACCGCGGTCTGTATAAACATGGAAATAGCTAAACCGCTATCTGTATAAACATGGAAATATCTACACTGCTATCTCTATAAACATGGAAATATCTACAATGCCATCTGTAAAAACATGGAAATACCTATACAGTCATCTGTATAAACATGGAAATATCTACACCACCATCTGTATAAACATGGAAATATCTACAATGTCATCTGCATACACATGGAAATACCTACACGGCAATCTGTGTATAGATGGAAACATCAAAACCGCCATCTGTACAAACATGGAAATATCTACACCGCTATCTGTATAAACATGGAAATATCTACACTGCGGTCTGTATAAACATGGAAATTTCTACACCGGTATCTGTATAAACATGGAAATATCTACACCACGATCTGTATAAACATGGAAATATTTACACCGCTATCTGTATAAACATGGAAATATCTACACCGCTATCTCTATAAACATGGAAGTATCTACAAATCCATCTGTATAAACATGGAAATACCTACACAGTCATGTGTAGGAACATGGAAAAATCTACACTGCCATCTGTATAAACATGGAAATATCTACAGAGCCCTCTGTATAAATATGGAAATATCTGCATAGGCATCTGTATAAACATGGAAATATCTGCACCGCTATCTGTAGAAACATGGAAATACCTACACCGCTGTCTCTATAAACATGGAAATATGTACAACGCTATGTGTATAAACATGGAAATATCTCCACTGCTGTCTGTATAAACATGGAAATATCTGCACCGCTATCTGTATAAACATGGAAATATCTACACCGCGGTCTGTATAAACATGGAAATAGCTAAACCGCTATCTGTATAAACATGGATATATCTACACCGCGGTCTGTTTAAACATGGAAATAGCTAAACCGCTATCTGTATAAACATGGAAATATCTACACTGCTATCTCTATAAACCTGGAAATATCTACACCGTGATCTGTACAAACATGGAAATATTTACACTGCTATCTGTATAAACATGGAAATATCTACACCGTTATCTGTATAAATATGGAAATATCTACACCGCTATCTCTATAAACATGGAAATATCTACACCGCCATCTGTATAAACATGGAAATATCTACACAGCCATCTGTATATACATGGAAATAACTACACCGCTATCTGTATAAACATGGAAATATCTACACCGCCTTCTACATATCCATGGAAATATCTGCACCGCCTTCTGTATAAACATGGAAATATCTTCACGGTCATCTGTGTAAAGATGGAAATATCAACACCGCCATCTGTACAAACATGGAAATATCTGCACCGCTATCTGTATAAACATGGAAATATCTACAACGCGGTCAGTATAAACATGGAAATAGCTAAACCGCTATCTGTATAAACATGGAAATATCTACAATGCTATCTCTATAAACCTGGAAATATCTACACCGTGATCTGTATAAACATGGAAATATTTACACTGCTATCTGTAAAAACATGGAAATAGCTAAACCGCTATCTGTATAAACATGGATATATCTACACTGCTATCTCTATAAACATGGAAATATCTGCAATGCCATCTGTAAAAACATGGAAATACCTATACAGTCATCTGTATAAACATGGAAATATCTACACCACCATCTGTATAAACATGGAAAAATCTACAATGTCATCTGCATACACATGGAAATACCTACACGGCAATCTGTGTATAGATGGAAACATCAAAACCGCCATCTGTACAAACATGGAAATATCTACACCGCTATCTGTATAAACATGGAAATATCTACACTGCGGTCTGTATAAACTTGGAAATTTCTACACCGGTATCTGTATAAACATGGAAATATCTTCACCACGATCTGTATAAACATGGAAATATTTACACCGCTATCTGTATAAACATGGAAATATCTACACCGCTATCTCTATAAACATGGAAGTATCTACAAATCCATCTGTATAAACATGGAAATACCTACACAGTCATGTGTAGGAACATGGAAAAACCTACACTGCCATCTGTATAAACATGGAAATATCTACAGAGCCCTCTGTATAAATATGGAAATATCTGCATAGGCATCTGTATAAACATGGAAATATCTGCACCGCAATCTGTAGAAACATGGAAATACCTACACCGCTGTCTCTATAAACATGGAAATATGTACACCGCTATGTGTATAAACATGGAAATATCTCCACTGCTGTCTGTATAAACATGGAAATATCTACACCGCAATCTCTATAAACATGGAAATATCTACACCGCTATCTGTATAAACATGGAAATATCTACACAGCTATCTCTATAAACATGGAAATAACTACACCGCCATCTGTATAAACATGGAAATACCTACAAAGTCATCTGTATAAACATGGAAATATCTACACAGCCATCTGTATAAACATGGAAATATCTACACAGCCGTCTGTATATACATGGAAGTAACTACACCGCTATCTGTATAAACATGGAAATATCTACACCGCCTTCTACATATCCATGGAAATATCTGCGCCGCCTTCTGTATAAACATGGAAATATCTTCACGGTCATCTGTGTAAAGATGGAAATATCAACACCGCCATCTGTACAAACATGGAAATATCTGCACCGCTATCTGTATAAACATGGAAATATCTACACCGCGGTCTGTATAAACATGGAAATAGCTAAACCGCTATCTGTATAAACATGGAAATATCTACACTGCTATCTCTATAAACCTGGAAATATCTACACCGTGATCTGTATAAACATGGAAATATTTACACTGCTATCTGTATAAACATGGAAATATCTACACCGTTATCTGTATAAATATGGAAATATCTACACCGCTATCTCTATAAACATGGAAATATCTACACCGCCATCTGTATAAACATGGAAATATCTACACTGCTATCTCTATAAACATGGAAATATCTACAATGCCATCTGTAAAAACATGGAAATACCTATACAGTCATCTGTATAAACATGGAAATATCTACACCACCATCTGTATAAACATGGAAATATCTACAATGCCATCTGTATACACATGGAAATACCTACACGGCAATCTGTGTATAGATGGAAACATCAACACCGCCATCTGTACAAACATGGAAATATCTACACCGCTATCTGTATATACATGGAGATATCTAAACTGCGGTCTTTATAAACATGGAAATTTCTACACCGGTATCTGTATAAACATGGAAAAATCTACACCACGATATGTATAAACATGGAAATATTTACACCGCTATGTGTATAAACATGGAAATATCTACACCGCTATCTCTATAAACATGGAAATATCTACAAAGCCATCTGTATAAACATGGAAATACCTACACAGTCATGTGTAGGAACATGGAAAAATCTACACTGCCTTGTGTATAAACATGGAAATATCTACAGAGCCCTGTGTATAAATATGGAAATATCTGCATAGGCATCTGTATAAACATGGAAATATCTGCACCGCTATCTGTATAAACATGGAAATACCTACACCGCTGTCTCTATAAACATGGAAATATGTACACCGCTATGTGTATAAACATGGAAATATCTCCACGGCTGTCTGTATAAACA
Organism: Pan troglodytes; assembly: GCF_028858775.2. NCBI lineage: Eukaryota > Metazoa > Chordata > Mammalia > Primates > Hominidae > Pan > Pan troglodytes. The sequence goes on from NC_072417.2 coordinate 9,533,335, forward strand.
TGGAAATATCTACACCGCTATGTGTATAAACATGGAAATACCTACACCGCCTTCTACATATCCATGGAAATATCTGCGCCGCCTTCTGTATAAACTTGGAAATATCTACACGGTCATCTGTGTATAGATGGAAATATCAACACCGCCATCTGTACAAACATGGAAATATCTGCACGGCTATCTGCATAAACATGGAAATATCTACACCGCAGTCTGTATAAACATGGAAATAGCTAAACCGCTATCTGTATAAACATGGATATATCTACACTGCTATCTCCATAAACATGGAAATATCTACAATGCCATCTGTAAAAATATGGAAATACCTATACAGTCATCTGTATAAACATGGAAATATCTACACCACCATCTGTATAAACATGGAAATATCTACAATGTCATCTGTATACACATGGAAGTACCTACACGGCAATCTGTGTATAGATGGAAACATCAACACCGCCATCTGTACAAACATGGAAATATCTACACCGCTATCTGTATAAACATGGAAATATCTACACTGCGGTCTGTATAAACATGGAAATTTCTACAACAGTATCTGTATAAACATGGAAATATCTACACCACGATCTGTATAAACATGGAAATATTTACACCGCTATTTGTATAAACATGGAAATATCTACACCGCTATCTCTATAAACATGGAAATATCTACAAAGCCATCTGTATAAACATGGAAATACCTACACAGTCATGTGTAGGAACATGGAAAAATCTACACTGCCATCTGTATAAACATGGAAATATCTACAATGTCATCTCTATACACATGGAAGTACCTACACGGCAATCTGTGTATAGATGGAAACATCAACACCGCCATCTGTACAAACATGGAAATATCTACACCGCTATCTGTATAAACATGGAAATATCTACACTGCGGTCTGTATAAACATGGAAATTTCTACACCGCCATTTGTATAAACATGGAAATATCTACACCGCCATCTGTATAAATACGGAAATATCTACACCACAATCTCTATAAACATGGAAATATCTACACCGCCATCTGAATAAACATGGAAATATCTACACTGCTATCTCTATAAACATGGAAATATCTACAATGCCATCTGTAAAAACATGGAAATACCTATACAGTCATCTGTATAAACATGGAAATATCTACACCACCATCTGTATAAACATGGAAATAACTACAATGCCATCTGTATACACCTGGAAATACCTACACGGCAATCTGTGTATAGATGGAAACATCAACACCGCCATCTGTACAAACATGGAAATATCTATACCGCTATATGTATAAACATGGAGATATCTACACAGCGGTCTGTATAAACATGGAAATATCTACACTGCGGTCTGTATAAACATGGAAATTTCTACACCGGTATCTGTATAAACATGGAAATATCTACACCAAGATCTGTATAAACATGGAAATATTTACACCCCTATCTGTATAAACATGGAAATATCTACACCGCGGTCTGTATAAACATGGAAATAGCTAAACCGCTATCTGTATAAACATGGAAATATCTACACTGCTATCTCTATAAGCATGGAAATATCTACAATGCCATCTGTAAAAACATGGAAATACCTATACAGTCATCTGTATAAACATGGAAATATCTACACCACCATCTGTATAAACATGGAAATATCTACAATGTCATCTGCATACACATGGAAATACCTACACGGCAATCTGTGTATAGATGGAAACATCAAAACCGCCATCTGTACAAACATGGAAATACCTACACCGCTATCTGTATAAACATGGAAATATCTACACTGCTATCTCTATAAACATGGAAATATCTACAATGCCATCTGTAAAAACATGGAAATACCTATACAGTCATCTGTATAAACATGGAAATATCTACACCACCATCTGTATAAACATGGAAATATCTACAATGTCATCTGCATACACATGGAAATACCTACACGGCAATCTGTGTATAGATGGAAACATCAAAACCGCCATCTGTACAAACATGGAAATATCTACACCGCTATCTGTATAAACATGGAAATATCTACACTGCGGTCTGTATAAACATGGAAATTTCTACACCGGTATCTGTATAAACATGGAAATATCTACACCACGATCTGTATAAACATGGAAATATTTACACCGCTATCTGTATAAACATGGAAATATCTACACCGCTATCTCTATAAACATGGAAATATCTACACCGCCATCTGTATAAACATGGAAATATCTACACTGCAATCTCTATAAACATGGAAATATCTACAATGACATCTGTAAAAACATGCAAATACCGATACAGTCATCTGCATAAACATGGAAATATCTACACCACCATCTGTATAAACATGGAAATATCTACAATGCCATCTGTATACACATGGAAATACCTACACGGCAATCTGTGTATAGATGGAAACATCAACACCGCCATCTGTACAAACATGGAAATATCTACACCGCTATCTGTATAAACATGGACATATCTACACTGCGGTCTGTATAAACATGGAAATTTCTACACCGGTATCTGTATAAACATGGAAATATCTACACAACGATCTGTATAAACATGGAAATATTTACACCGCTATCTGTATAAACATGGAAATATCTACACCGCTATCTCTATAAACATGGAAATAACTACAAAGCCATCTGTATAAACATGGAAATACCTACACAGTCATGTGTAGGAACATGGAAAAATCTACACTGCCATCTGTATAAACATGGAAATATCTACAGAGCCCTCTTTATAAATATGGAAATATCTGCATAGGCATCTGTATAAACATGGAAATATCTGCACCGCTATCTGTATAAACATGGAATTACCTACACCGCTGTCTCTATAAACATGGAAATATGTTCACCGCTATGTGTATAAACATGGAAATATCTCCACTGCCGTCTGTATAAACATGGAAATATCTACACCGCGATCTGTATAAACATGGAAATATCTACACCACTATCTGTATAAACATGGAAATATCTACACAGGTATCTCTATAAACATGGAAATAGCTACACCGCCATCAGTATAAACATGCAAATACCTACAAAGTCATCTGTATCAACATGGAAATATCTACACAGCCATCTGTATAAACATGGAAATATCTACACAGCCATCTGTATATACATGGAAATATCTACACCGCTATCTGTATAAACATGGAAATATCTACACGGCCTTCTACATATCCATGGAAATATCTGTGCCGCCTTCTGTATAAACATGGAAATATCAACACGGTCATCTGTGTATAGATGGAAATATCAACACCGCCATCTGTACAAACATGGAAATATCTGCACCACTATCTGTATAAACATCGAAATATCTTCAAAGCGGTCTGTATAAACATGGAAATATCTACACCGTGATCTGTATAAACATGGAAATATTTGCACTGCTATCTGTATAAACATGGAAATATCTACACCGTTATCTGTATAAATATGGAAATATCTACACCGCTATCTCTATAAACATGGAAATATCTACAATGCCATCTCTAAAAACATGGAAATACCTATACAGTCATCTGTATAAACATGGAAATATCTACACCACCATCTGTATAAACATGGAAATATCTACAATGCCATCTGTATACACATGGAAATACCTACACGGCAATCTGTGTATAGATGGAAACACCAACACCGCCATCTGTACAAACATGGAAATATCTACACCGCTATCTGTATAAACATGGAGATATCTACACTGCGGTCTGTATAAACATGGAAATTTCTACACCGGTATCTGTATAAACATGGAAATATCTACACCACGATCTGTATAAACATGGAAATATTTACACCGCTATCTGTATAAACATGGAAATATCTACACCGCTATCTCTATAAACATGGAAATATCTACACAGCCATTTGTATAAACATGGAAATACCTACACAGTCATGTCTAGGAACATGGAAAAATCTACACTGCCATCTGTATAAACATGGAAATATCTACAGAGCCCCCTCTATAAATATGGAAATATCTGCATAGGCATCTGTATAAACATGGAAATATCTGCACCGCTATCTGTATAAACATGGAAATACCTACACCGCTGTCTCTATAAACGTGGAAATATGTACACCGCTATGCTTATAAACATGGAAATATCTCCACTGCTGTCTGTATAAACATGGAAATATCTACACCGCGATCTGTATAAACATGGAAATATCTACACCGCTATCTGCATAAACGTGGAAATATCTACACAGCTATCTCTATAAACATGGAAATACCTACACCGCCATCTGTATAAACATGGAAATACCTACAAAGTCATCTGTATAAACATGGAAATATCTACACAGCCATCTGTATAAACATGGAAATATCTACACAGCCATCTGTATATACATGGAAATATCTACACCGCTATCTGTATAAACATGGAAATATCTACACGGCCTTCTACATATCCATGGAAATATCTGCGCCGCCTTCTGTATAAACATGGAAATATCTACACGGTCATCTGTGTATAGATGGAAATATCAACACCGCCATCTGTACAAACATGGAAATATCTGCACCGCTATCTGTATAAACATGGAAATATTTTCAAAGCGGTCTATATAAACATGGAAATATCTACACCGTGATCTGTATAAACAAGGAAATATTTACACTGCTATCTGTATAAACATGGAAATATCTACACCGATATCTGTATAAATATGGAAATATCTACACCGTTATCTCTATAAACATGGAAATATCTACAATGCCATCTGTAAAAACATGGAAATACCTATACAGTCATCTGTATAAACATGGAAATATCTACACCACGGTCTGTATAAACATGGAAATATCTACAATGCCATCTGTATACACATGGAAATACCTACACGGCAATCTGTATATAGATGGAAACATCACCACCGCCATCTGTACAAACATGGAAATACCTACACCGCTATCTGTATAAACATGGAAATATCTACACAACGATCTGTATAAACATGGAAATATGTACACCGCTATCTGTATAAACATGGAAATATCTACACAGCTATCTCTATAAACATGGAAATAGCTACAGCGCCATCTGTATAAACATGGAAATACCTACAAAGTCATCTGTATAAACATGGAAATATCTACACAGCCATCTGTATAAACATGGAAATATCTACACAGCCATCTGTATATACATGGAAATATCTACACCGCTATCTGTATAAACATGGAAATATCTACACCGCCTTCTACATATCCATGGAAATATCTGCGCCGCCTTCTGTATAAACATGGAAATATCTTCACGGTCATCTGTGTAAAGATGGAAATAACAACACCGCCATCTGTATAAACATGGAAATATCTGCACCACTATCTGTATAAACATGGAAATATCTACACCGCGGTCTGTATAAACATGGAAATAGCTAAACCGCTATCTGTGTAAACATGGAAATATCTACACCGCTATCTCTATAAACCTGGAAATATCTACACAGTGATCTGTATAAACATGGAAATATTTACACTGCTATCTGTATAAACATGGAAATATCTACACCGTTATCTGTATAAACATGGAAATATCTACACCGCCATCTGTATAAACATGGAAATATCTACACTGCTATCTCTATAAACATGGAAATATCTACAATGCCATCTGTAAAAACATGGAAATACCTATACAGTCATCTGTATAAACATGGAAATATCTACACCACCATCTGTATAAACATGGAAATATCTACACAGCCATCTGTATATACATGGAAATATCTACACCGCTATCTGTATAAACATGGAAATATCTACACCGCCTTCTACATATCCATGGAAATATCTGCGCTGCCTTCTGTATAAACATGGAAATATCTACACGGTCATCTGTGTATAGATGGAAATATCAACAACGCCATCTGTAAAAACATGGAAATATCTGCACCGCTATCGGTATAAAAATGGAAATATCTACACCGCGGTCTGTATAAACATGGAAATAGCTAAACCGCTATCTGTATAAACATGGAAATATCTACACTGCTATCTCTATAAACATGGAAATATCTACTATGCCATCTGTAAAAACATGGAAATACCTATACAGTCATCTGTATAAACATGGAAATATCTACACCACCATCTGTATAAACATGGAAATATCTACAATGGCATCTGTATACACATGGAAATACCTACACGGCAAACTGTGTATAGATGGAAACACCAACACCGCCATCTGTACAAAAATGGAAATATCTACACTGCTATCTGTATAAACATGGAGATATCTACACTGCGGTCTGTATAAGCATGGAAATTTCTACACCGGTATCTGTATAAACATGGAAATATCTACACCACGATCTGTATAAACATGGAAATATTTACACCGCTATCTGTATAAACATGGAAATATCTACACCGCTATCTCTATAAACATGGAAATATGTACAAAGCCATCTGTATAAACATGGAAATACCTACACAGTCATGTGTAGGAACATGGAAAAATCTACACTGCCATCTGTATAAACATGGAAATATCTACAGAGCCCTCTGTATAAATATGGAAATATCTGCATAGGCATCTGTATAAACATGGAAATATCTGCACCGCTATCTGTAGAAACATGGAAATACCTACACCGCTGTCTCTATAAACAAGGAAATATGTACACCGCTATGCGTATAAACATGGAAATATCTCCACTGCTGTCTGTATAAACATGGAAATATCTACACCGTGATCTGTATAAACATGGAAATATCTACACCGCTATCTGTATAAACATGGAAATATCTACACAGCAATTTCTATAAACATGGAAATACCTACACCGCCATCTGTACAAACATGGAAATATCTACACAGATATCTCTATAAACATGGAAATACCTACACCGCCATCTGTATAAACATGGAAATACCTACAAAGTCATCTGTATAAACATGGAAATATCTACACAGCCATCTGTATAAACATTGAAATATCTACACAGCCATCTGTATATACACGGAAATATCTACACCGCTATCTGTATAAACATGGAAATATCTACACGGCCTTCTACATATCCATGGAAATATCTGCGCCGCCTTCTGTATAAACATGGAAATATCTACACGGTCATCTGTGTATAGATGGAAATATCAACACCGCCATCTGTACAAACATGGAAATATCTGCACCGCTATCTGTATAAACATGGAAATATTTTCAAAGCGGTCTATATAAACATGGAAATATCTACACCGTGATCTGTATAAACAAGGAAATATTTACACTGCTATCTGTATAAACATGGAAATATCTACACCGATATCTGTATAAATATGGAAATATCTACACCGTTATCTCTATAAACATGGAAATATCTACACCGCTTTCTCTATAAACATGGAAATATCTACAATGCCATCTCTAAAAACATGGAAATACCTACACAGTCATCTGTATAAACATGGAAATATCTACACCACCATCTGTATAAACATGGAAATATCTACAATGCCATCTGTATACACATGGAAATATCTACACGGTCATCTGTGTATAGATGGAAATATCAACACCGCCACCTGTACAAACATGGAAATCTCTGCACCGCTATCTGTATAAACATGGAAATATCTACACCGCCTTCTACATATCCATGGAAATATCTGTCGCCGCCTTCTGTATAAACATGGAAATATCTACACGGTCATCTTTGTATAGATGGAAATATCAACACCGCCATCTGTACAAAGATGGAAATATCTGCACCGCTATCTCTATAAACATGGAAATATCTACACCGCTATCTCTATAAACATGGAAATATCTACACAGCTATCTCTATAAACATGGAAATACCTACACCGCCATCTGTATAAACATGCAAATACCTACAAAGTCATCTGTATAAACATGGAAATATCTACACAGCCATCTGTATAAACATGGAAATATATACACTGCTATCTCTATAAACCTGGAAATGTCTACACCGTGATCAGTATAAACATGGAAATATTTACACTGCTATCTGTATAAACATGGAAATATCTACACCGTTATCTGTATAAATATGGAAATATCTACACCGCTATCTCTATAAACATGGAAATATCTACACCACCATCTGTATAAACATGGAAATATCTGCACTGCTATCTCTATAAACATGGAAATATCTACAATGCCATCTGTAAAAACATGGGAATACCTATAAAGTCATCTGTATAAACATGGAAATATCTACACCACCATCTGTTTAAACATGGAAATATCTACAATGCCATCTGTATACACATGGAAATACCTACACGGCAATCTGTGTATAGATGGAAACATCAACACCGCCATCTGTACAAACATGGAAATATCTACACCGCTATCTGTATAAACATGGAAATATCCACACAGCTATCTCTATATACATGGAAATACCTACACCGCCCTCTGTATAAACATGGAAATACCTACAAAGTCATGTGTATAAACAGGTAAATATCTACACAGCCATCTGTATAAACATGGAAATATCTACACAGCCATCTGTATATACATGGAAATATCTACACCGCTATCTGTATAAACATGGAAATATCTACACGGCCTTCTACATATCCATGGAAATATCTGCACCGCCTTCTGTATAAACATGGAAATATCTACACGGTCATCTGTGTATAGATGGAAATATCAACACCGCTATCTGTACAAACATGGAAATATCTGCACCGCTATCTGTATAAACATGGAAATATCTACACCGCCTTCTACATATCCATGGAAATATCTGCGCCACCTTCTGTATAAACATGGAAATATCTACACGGTCATCTGTGTATAGATGGAAATATCAACACCGCCATCTGTACAAACATGGAAATATCTGCACCGCTATCTGTATAAACATGGAAATATCTACACAGCGGTCTGTATAAACATGGAAATAGCTAAACCGCTATCTGTATAAACATGGAAATATCTACACTGCTATCTCTATAAACCTGGAAATGTCTACACCGTGATCAGTATAAACATGGAAATATTTACACTGCTATCTGTATAAACATGGAAATATCTACACTGTTATCTGTATAAATATGGAAATACCTACACCGCTATCTCTATAAACATGGAAATATCTACACCGCCATCTGTATAAACATGGAAATATCTACACTGCTATCTCTATAAACATGGAAATATCTACAATGCCATCTGTAAAAACATGGAAATACCTATACAGTCATCTGTATAAGCATGGAAATATCTACACCACCATCTGTATAAACATGGAAATATATACAATGCCATCTGTATACACATGGAAATACCTACACGGCAATCTGTTTATAGATGGAAACATCAACACCGTCATCTGTACAAACATGGAAATATCTACTCTGCTATCTGTATAAACATGGAAATATCTACACTGTGGTCTGTATAAACATGGAAATTTCTACACCGGTATCTGTATAAACATGGAAATATCTACACCACGATCTGTATAAACATGGAAATATTTATACCGCTATCTGTATAAACATGGAAATATCTACACCGCTATCTCTATAAACATGGAAATATCTACAAAGCCATCTGTATAAACATGGAAATTCCTACACAGTCATGTGTAGGAACATGGAAAAATCTGCACTGCCATCTGTATAAACATGGAAATATCTACAGAGACCTCTGTATAAATATGGAAATATCTGCATAGGCATCTGTATAAACATGGAAATATCTGCACCGCTATCTGTATAAACATGGAAATACCTACACCGCTGTCTCTATAAACATGGAAATATGTACACCGCTATGTGTATAAACATGGAAATATCTCCACTGCTTTCTGTATAAACATGTAAATATCTACACCGTGATCTGTATAAACATGGAAATATCTACACCGCTATTTGTATAAACATGGAAATATCTACACAGCTATCTCTATAAACATGGAAATACCTACACCGCCATCTGTATAAACATGCAAATACCTACAAAGTCATCTGTATAAACATGGAAATATCTACACAGCCATCTGTATAAACATGGAAATATCTACACAGCCATCTGTATATACAGGGAGATATCTACACCGCTATCTGTATAAACATGGAAATATCGACACCGCCTTCTACATATCCATGGAAATATCTGCGCCGCCTTCTGTATTAACATGGAAATATCTACACGGTCATCTGTGTAGAGATGGAAATATCAACACCGCTATCTGTACAAACATGGAAATATCTGCACCGCTATCTGTATAAACATGGAAATATCTAAATGGCGGTCTGTATAAACATGGAAATAGCTAAACCGCTATCTGTATAAACATGGAAATATCTACACTGCTATGTCTATAAACCTGGAAATATCTACACCGTGATCTGTATAAACATGGAAATATTTACACTGCTATCTGTATAAACATGGAAATATCTACACCGTTATCTGTATAAATATGGAAATATCTACACCGCTATGTCTATAAACATGGAAATATCTACACCGCCATCTGTATAAACATGGAAATATCTACACTGCTATCTCTATAAACATGGAAATATCTACAATGCCATCTGTAAAAACATGGAAATACCTATACAGTCATCTGTATAAACATGGAAATATCTACACCACCATCTGTATAAACATGGAAATATCTACAATGCCATCTGTATACACATGGAAATAACTACACGGCAATCGGTGTATAGATGGAAACACCAACACCGCCATCTGTACAAACATGGAAATATCTACACCGCTATCTGTATAAACATGGAGATATCTACATTGTGGTCTGTATAAATATGGAAATTTCTACACCGGTATCTGTATAAACATGGAAATATCTACACAGATATCTCTATAAACATGGAAATACCTACACCGCCATCTGTATAAACATGGAAATACCTACAAAGTCATCTGTATAAACATGGAAATATCTACACAGCCATCTGTATAAACATGGAAATATCTACACAGCCATCTGTATATACACGGAAATATCTACACCGCTATCTGTATAAACATGGAAATATCTACACGGCCTTCTACATATCCATGGAAATATCTGCGCCGCCTTCTGTATAAACATGGAAATATCTACACGGTCATCTGTGTATAGATGGAAATATCAACACCGCCATCTGTACAAACATGGAAATATCTGCACCGCTATCTGTATAAACATGGAAATATTTTCAAAGCGGTCTATATAAACATGGAAATATCTACACCGTGATCTGTATAAACAAGGAAATATTTACACTGCTATCTGTATAAACATGGAAATATCTACACCGATATCTGTATAAATATGGAAATATCTACACCGTTATCTCTATAAACATGGAAATATCTACACCGCTTTCTCTATAAACATGGAAATATCTACAATGCCATCTCTAAAAACATGGAAATACCTACACAGTCATCTGTATAAACATGGAAATATCTACACCACCATCTGTATAAACATGGAAATATCTACAATGCCATCTGTATACACATGGAAATATCTACACGGTCATCTGTGTATAGATGGAAATATCAACACCGCCACCTGTACAAACATGGAAATCTCTGCACCGCTATCTGTATAAACATGGAAATATCTACACCGCCTTCTACATATCCATGGAAATATCTGTCGCCGCCTTCTGTATAAACATGGAAATATCTACACGGTCATCTTTGTATAGATGGAAATATCAACACCGCCATCTGTACAAAGATGGAAATATCTGCACCGCTATCTCTATAAACATGGAAATATCTACACCGCTATCTCTATAAACATGGAAATATCTACACAGCTATCTCTATAAACATGGAAATACCTACACCGCCATCTGTATAAACATGCAAATACCTACAAAGTCATCTGTATAAACATGGAAATATCTACACAGCCATCTGTATAAACATGGAAATATATACACTGCTATCTCTATAAACCTGGAAATGTCTACACCGTGATCAGTATAAACATGGAAATATTTACACTGCTATCTGTATAAACATGGAAATATCTACACCGTTATCTGTATAAATATGGAAATATCTACACCGCTATCTCTATAAACATGGAAATATCTACACCACCATCTGTATAAACATGGAAATATCTGCACTGCTATCTCTATAAACATGGAAATATCTACAATGCCATCTGTAAAAACATGGGAATACCTATAAAGTCATCTGTATAAACATGGAAATATCTACACCACCATCTGTTTAAACATGGAAATATCTACAATGCCATCTGTATACACATGGAATACCTACACGGCAATCTGTGTATAGATGGAAACATCAACACCGCCATCTGTACAAACATGGAAATATCTACACCGCTATCTGTATAAACATGGAAATATCCACACAGCTATCTCTATATACATGGAAATACCTACACCGCCCTCTGTATAAACATGGAAATACCTACAAAGTCATCTGTATAAACAGGTAAATATCTACACAGCCATCTGTATAAACATGGAAATATCTACACAGCCATCTGTATATACATGGAAATATCTACACCGCTATCTGTATAAACATGGAAATATCTACACGGCCTTCTACATATCCATGGAAATATCTGCACCGCCTTCTGTATAAACATGGAAATATCTACACGGTCATCTGTGTATAGATGGAAATATCAACACCGCTATCTGTACAAACATGGAAATATCTGGACCGCTATCTGTATAAACATGGAAATATCTACACCGCCTTCTACATATCCATGGAAATATCTGCGCCACCTTCTGTATAAACATGGAAATATCTACACGGTCATCTGTGTATAGATGGAAATATCAACACCGCCATCTGTACAAACATGGAAATATCTGCACCGCTATCTGTATAAACATGGAAATATCTACACAGCGGTCTGTATAAACATGGAAATAGCTAAACCGCTATCTGTATAAACATGGAAATATCTACACTGCTATCTCTATAAACCTGGAAATGTCTACACCGTGATCAGTATAAACATGGAAATATTTACACTGCTATCTGTATAAACATGGAAATATCTACACTGTTATCTGTATAAATATGGAAATACCTACACCGCTATCTCTATAAACATGGAAATATCTACACCGCCATCTGTATAAACATGGAAATATCTACACTGCTATCTCTATAAACATGGAAATATCTACAATGCCATCTGTAAAAACATGGAAATACCTATACAGTCATCTGTATAAGCATGGAAATATCTACACCACCATCTGTATAAACATGGAAATATATACAATGCCATCTGTATACACATGGAAATACCTACACGGCAATCTGTTTATAGATGGAAACATCAACACCGTCATCTGTACAAACATGGAAATATCTACTCTGCTATCTGTATAAACATGGAAATATCTACACTGTGGTCTGTATAAACATGGAAATTTCTACACCGGTATCTGTATAAACATGGAAATATCTACACCACGATCTGTATAAACATGGAAATATTTATACCGCTATCTGTATAAACATGGAAATATCTACACCGCTATCTCTATAAACATGGAAATATCTACAAAGCCATCTGTATAAACATGGAAATTCCTACACAGTCATGTGTAGGAACATGGAAAAATCTGCACTGCCATCTGTATAAACATGGAAATATCTACAGAGACCTCTGTATAAATATGGAAATATCTGCATAGGCATCTGTATAAACATGGAAATATCTGCACCGCTATCTGTATAAACATGGAAATACCTACACCGCTGTCTCTATAAACATGGAAATATGTACACCGCTATGTGTATAAACATGGAAATATCTCCACTGCTTTCTGTATAAACATGTAAATATCTACACCGTGATCTGTATAAACATGGAAATATCTACACCGCTATTTGTATAAACATGGAAATATCTACACAGCTATCTCTATAAACATGGAAATACCTACACCGCCATCTGTATAAACATGCAAATACCTACAAAGTCATCTGTATAAACATGGAAATATCTACACAGCCATCTGTATAAACATGGAAATATCTACACAGCCATCTGTATATACAGGGAGATATCTACACCGCTATCTGTATAAACATGGAAATATCGACACCGCCTTCTACATATCCATGGAAATATCTGCGCCGCCTTCTGTATTAACATGGAAATATCTACACGGTCATCTGTGTAGAGATGGAAATATCAACACCGCTATCTGTACAAACATGGAAATATCTGCACCGCTATCTGTATAAACATGGAAATATCTAAATGGCGGTCTGTATAAACATGGAAATAGCTAAACCGCTATCTGTATAAACATGGAAATATCTACACTGCTATGTCTATAAACCTGGAAATATCTACACCGTGATCTGTATAAACATGGAAATATTTACACTGCTATCTGTATAAACATGGAAATATCTACACCGTTATCTGTATAAATATGGAAATATCTACACCGCTATGTCTATAAACATGGAAATATCTACACCGCCATCTGTATAAACATGGAAATATCTACACTGCTATCTCTATAAACATGGAAATATCTACAATGCCATCTGTAAAAACATGGAAATACCTATACAGTCATCTGTATAAACATGGAAATATCTACACCACCATCTGTATAAACATGGAAATATCTACAATGCCATCTGTATACACATGGAAATAACTACACGGCAATCGGTGTATAGATGGAAACACCAACACCGCCATCTGTACAAACATGGAAATATCTACACCGCTATCTGTATAAACATGGAGATATCTACATTGTGGTCTGTATAAATATGGAAATTTCTACACCGGTATCTGTATAAACATGGAAATATCTACACCACGATCTGTATAAACATGGAAATATTTACACCGCTATCTGTATAAACATGGAAATATCTACACCGCTATCTCTATAAACATGGAAATAACTACAAAGCCATCTGTATAAACATGGAAATACCTACACAGTCATGTGTAGGAACATGGAAAAATCTACACTGCCGTCTGTATAAACATGGAAATATCAACAGAGCCCTCTGTATAAATATGGAAATATCTGCATAGGCATCTGTATAAACATGGAAATATCTGCACCGCTATCTTTATAAACATGGAATTACCTACACCGCTGTCTCTATAAGCATGGAAACATGTTCACCGCTATGTGTATAAACATGGAAATATCTCCACTGCTGTCTGTATAAACACGGAAATATCTACACCGCGATCTGTATAAACATGGAAATATCTACACCACTATCTGAATAAAGATGGAAATATCCACACAGCTATCTCTATAAACATGGAAATACCTACACCGCCATCTGTATAAACATGGAAATACCTACAAAGTCATCTGTATAAACATGTAAATATCTACACAGCCATTTGTATAAACATGGAAATATCTACACAGCCATCTGTATATACATGGAAATATCTACACCGCTATCTGTATAAACATGGAAATATCTACACGGCCTTCTACATATCCATGGAAATAACTGCAGCGCCTTCTGTATAAACATGGAAATATCTACACGGTCATCTGTGTATAGATGGAAATATCAACACCGCCATCTGTACAAACATGGAAATCTCTGCACCGCTATCTGTATAAACATGGAAATATCTACACCGCCTTCTACATATCCATGGAAATATCTGCGCCGCCTTCTGTATTAACATGAAAATATCTACTTGGTCATCTGTGTAGAGATGGAAATGTCAACACCGCCATCTGTACAAACATGGAAATATCTGCACCGCTATCTGTATAAACATGGAAATATATACATGGCGGTCTGTATAAACATGGAAATGGCTAAACCACTATCTGAATAAACATGGAAATATCTACACTGCTATGTCTATAAACCTGGAAATATCTACACCGTGATCTGTATAAACATGGAAATATTTACACTGCTATCTGTATAAACATGGAAATATCTACACCGTTATCTGTATAAATATGGAAATATCTAAACCGCTATGTCTATAAACATGGAAATATCTACACCGCCATCTGTATAAACATGGAAATATCTACACTGCTATCTCTATAAACATGGAAATATCTACAATGCCATCTGTAAAAACATGGAAATACCTATACAGTCATCTGTATAAACATGGAAATATCTACACCACCATCTGTATAAACATGGAAATATCTACAATGCCATCTGTATACACATGGAAATACCTAAACGGCAATCGGTGTATAGATGGAAACACCAACACCGCCATCTGTACAAACATGGAAATATCTACACCGCTATCTGTATAAACATGGAGATATCTACACTCTGGTCTGTATAAACATGGAAATTTCTACACCGGTATCTGTATAAACATGGAAATATCTACACCACGATCTGTATAAACATGGAAATATTTACACCGCTATCTGTATAAACATGGAAATATCTACACCGCTATCTCTACAAACATGGAAATAACTACAAAGCCATCTGTATAAACATAGAAATACCTACACAGTCATGTGTAGGAACATGGAAAAATCTACCCTGCCATCTGTATAAACATGGAAGTATCTACAGAGCCCTCGGTATAAATATGGAAATATCTGCATAGGCATCTGTATAAACATGGAAATATCTGCACCGCTATCTGTATAAACATGGAATTACCTACACCGCTGTCTCTATAAACATGGAAATATGTTCACCGCTATGTGTATAAACATGGAAATATCTCCACTGCTGTCTGTATAAACATGGAAATATCTACACCGCGATCTCTATAAACATGGAAATATCTACACCACTATCTGTATAAACATGGAAATATCTACACAGCTATCTCTATAAACATGGAAATACTTACACCGCCATCTGTATAAACATGGAAATACCTACAAAGTCATCTGTATAAACATGGAAATATCTACACAGCCATCTGTATAAACATGGAAATATCTACACAGACATCTGTATATACATGGAAATATCTACACTGCTATCTGTATAAACATGGAAATATCTACACCGCCTTCTACATATCCATGGAGATATCTGCACCGCCTTCTGTATAAACATGGAAATATCTACACGGTCATCTGTGTATAGATGGAAATATCAACACCGCCATCTGTACAAACATGGAAATATCTGCACCGCTATCTGTATAAACATGGAAATATCTACACCGCGGTCTGTATAAACATGGAAATAGCTAAACCGCTATCTGTATAAACATGGAAATATCTACACTGCTATCTCTATAAACCTGGAAATATCTACACCGTGATCTGTATAAACATGGAAATATTTACACTGCTATCTGTATAAACATGGAAATATCTACACCGTTATCTGTATAAATATGGAAATATCTACACCGCTATCTCTATAAACATGGAAATATCTACACCGCCATCTGTATAAACATGGAAATATCTACACTGCTATCTCTATAAACATGGAAATATCTACAATGCCATCTGTAAAAACATGGAAATACCTGTACAGTCATCTGTATAAACATGGAAATATCTACACCACCATCTGTATAAACATGGAAATATCTACAATGCCATCTGTATACACATGGAAATACCTACACGGCAATCTGTGTATAGATGGAAACATCAACACCGCCATCTGTACAAACATGGAAATATCTACACAGCCATCTGTATAAACATGGAAATATCTACACAGCCAACTGTATATACATGGAAATATATTCACCAGTATCTGTATAAACATGTGAATATCTACACCGCCTTCTACATATCCATGGAAATATCTGCAACGCCTTCTGTATAAACATGGAAATATCTACACGGTCATCTGTGTATAGTTGGAAATATCAACACCGCCATCTGTACAAACATGGAAATATCTGCACCGCTATCTGTATAAACATGGAAATATCTACACCGTGGTCTGTATAAACATGGAAATAGCTATATTGCTATCTGTATAAACATCGAAATATCTAAACTGCTATCTCTATAAACCTGGAAATATCTACACCGTGATCTGTATAAACATGGAAATATTTACACTGCTATCTGTATCAACATGGAAATATCCACAACGTTATCTGCATAAATATGGAAATATCTACACCGCTATCTCTATAAACATGGAAATATCTACACCGCCATCTGTATAAACATGGAAATATCTACACTGCTATCTCTATAAACATGGAAATATCTACAATGCCATCTGTAAAAACATGGAAATACCTATACAGTCATCTGTATAAACATGGAAATATCTACACCACCATCTGTATAAACATGGAAATATCTACAATGCCATCTGTATACACATGGAAATACCTACACGGCAATCTGTGTATAGATGGAAACATCAACACCGCCATCTGTACAAACATGGAAATATCTACACCGCTATCTGTGTAAACATGGAAATATCTACACTGTGGTCTGTATAAACATGGAAATTTCTACACCGGTATCTGTATAAACATGGAAATATCTACACCACGATCTGTATAAACATGGAAATATTTACACCGCTCTCTGTATAAACATGGAAATATCTACACCGCTATCTCTTTAAACATGGAAATATCTACACCGCCATCTGTATAAACATGGAAATATCTACACTGCTATTTCTATCAACATGGAAATATCTACAATGCCATCTGTAAAAACATGGAAATACCTATACAGTCAGCTGTATAAATATGGAAATATCTACACCACCATCTGTATAAACATGGAAATATCTACAATGCCATCTGTATACACATGGAAATAACTACACGGCAATCTGTGTATAGATGGAAACACCAACACTGCCATCTGTACAAACATGGAAATATCTACACCGCTATCTCTATAAACATGGAGATATCTACACTGCGGTCTGTATAAACATGGAAATTTTTAAACCGGTATCTGTATAAACATGGAAATATCTACACCACGATCTGTATAAACATGGAAATATTTACACCGCTATCTGTATAAACATGGAAATATCTACACCGCTATCTCTATAAACATGGAAATATCTACAAAGCCATCTGTATAAACATGGAAATACCTACACAGTCATGTGTAGGAACATGGAAAAATCTACACTGCCATCTGTATAAACATGGAAATATCTACAGAGCCCTCTGTGTAAATATGGAAATATCTGCATAGGCATCTGTATAAACATGGAAATATCTGCACCGCTATCTGTATAAACATGGAAATACCTACACCGCTGTCTCTATAAACATAGAAATATGTACACCGCTATGTGTATAAACATGGAAATATCTCCACTGCTGTCTGTATAAACATGGAAATTTCTACACCGCGATCTGTATAAACATGGAAATATCAACACCGCTATCTGTATAAACATGGAAATATCTACACAGCTATCTGTATAAACATGGAAATACCTACACCGCCATCTGTATAAACATGGAAATACCTACAAAGTCATCTGTATAAACATGGAAATATCTACACAGCCATCTGTATAAACATGGAAATATCTACACAGCCATCTGTATATACATGGAAATATCTACACCGCTATCTGCATAAACATGGAAATATCTACACCGCCTTCTACATATCCATGGAAATATCTGCGCCACCTTCTGTATAAACATGGAAATATCTACATGGTCATCTGTGTATAGATGGAAATATCAACAACGTCATTTGTACAAACATGGAAATGTCTGCACCGCTATCTGTATAAACATGGATATATCTACACCGCGGTCTGTATAAACATGGAAATAGCTAAACCGCTATCTGTATAAACATGGAAATATCTACACTGATATCTCTATAAACCTGGAAATATCTACACCGTGATCTGTATAAACATGGAAATATTTACACTGCTATCTGTATAAACATGGAAATATCTACACCGTTATCTGTATAAATATGGAAATATCTACACCGCTATCTCTGTAAACATGGAAATATCTACACCGCCATCTGTATAAACATGGAAATATCTACACTGCTATCTCTATAAACATGGAAATATCTACAATGCCATCTGTAAAAACATGGAAATACCTATACAGTCATCTGTATAAACATGGAAATATCTACACCACCGTCTGTATAATCATGGAAATATCTACAATGCCATCTGTATACACATGGAAATACCTACACGGCAATCTGTGTATAGATGGAAACATCAACAGCGCCATCTGTACAAACATGGAAATATCTACACCGCCTTCTACATATCCATGGAAATATCTGCGCCGCCTTCTGTATAAACTTGGAAATATCTACACGGTCATCTGTGTATAGATGGAAATATCAACACCGCCATCTGTACAAACATGGAAATATCTGCACCGTTATCTGTATAAACATGGAAATATCTACACCGCGGTCTGTATGAACATGGAAATACGTATAAAGTCATCTGTATAAACATGGAAATATCTACAATGCCATCTGTATACACATGGAAATACCTACACGGCAATCTGTGTATAGATGGTAACCTCAACACCGCCATCTGTACAGACATGGAAATATCTACACCGCTATCTGTATAAACATGGAAATATCTACACTGCGGTCTGTATAAACATGGAAATTTCTACACCGGTATCTGTATAAACATGGAAATATCTACTCCACGATCTGTAGAAACATGGAAATATTTACACCGCTATCTGTATAAACATGGAAATATCTACACCGCTTTCTCTATAAACATGGAAATATCTACAAAGCCATCTGTATAAACATGGAAATACCTACGCAGTCATGTGTAGGAACATGGAAAAACCTACACTGCCATCTGTATAAACATGGAAATATCTACAGAGCCCTCCTTATAAATATGGAAATATCTGCATAGGCATCTGTATAAACATGGAAATATCTGCACCGCTATCTGTATAAACCTGGAAATATCTAAACCGCTATCTGTATAAACATGGAAATATCTACACAGCTATCTCTGTAAACCTGGAAATACCTACACCACCATCTGTATAAACATGGAAATACCTACAAAGTCATCTGTATAAACATGGAAATATCTACAAAGCCATCTGTATAAACATGGAAATATCTACAGAGCCATCTGTATATACATGGAAATATCTACACCGCTATCTGTATAAACATGGAAATAACTACACCGCCTTCTACATATCCATGGAAATATCTGCGCCACCTTCTGTATAAACTTGGAAATATCTACACGGTCATCTGTGTATAGATGGAAATATCAACACCGCCTTCTGTACAAACATGGAAATATCTGCACCGCTATCTGTATAAACATGGAAATATCTACACCGCGGTCTGTAGAAACATGGAAATAGCTAAACTGCTATCTGTATAAACATGGAAATATCTACACTGCTATCTCTATAAACCTGGAAATATCTACACCGTGATCTGTATAAACATGGAAATATTTACACTGCTATCTGTGTAAACATGGAAATATCTACACCGTTATCTGTATAAATATGGAAATATCTACACTGCTATCTCTATAAACACGGAAATATCTACACCGCCATCTGTATAAACATGGAAATATCTACACTGCTATCTCTATAAACATGGAAATATCTACAATGCCATCTGTAAAAACATGGAAATACCTATACAGTCATCTGTATAAACATGGAAATATCTACACCACCATCTGTATAAACATGGAAATATCTACAATGCCATCTGTATACACATGGAAATACCAACACGGCAATCTGTGTATAGATGGAAACAGCAACACCGCCATCTGTACAGACATGGAAATATCTACACCGCTATCTGTATAAACATGGAAATATCTACACTGCGGTCTGTACAAACATGGAAATTTCTACACCAGTATCTGTATAAACATGGAAATATCTACACCACGATCTGTATAAACATGGAAATATTTACACCGCTATTTGTATAAACATGGAAATATCTACACCAGTATCTCTATAAACATGGAAATATCTACACCGCCATCTCTATAAACATGGAAATATCTACACCGTGATCAGTATAAACATGGAAATATCTACACCGCTATCTGTATAAACATGGAAATATCTCCACCGCTATCTCTATAAACATCAAAATATCTACACCGCCATCTGTATAAACATGGAAGTACTTACAAAGTTATCTGTATAAACATGGAAATATCTACGCTGCCATCTGTAAAAACATGGAAATACGTATACAGTCATCTGTATAAACATGGAAATATCTACACCGCCATCTGTATAAACATGGAAATATCTACAATGCCATCTGTATACACATGGAAATACCTACACGGCAATCTGTGTATAGATGGAAACCTCAACACCGCCATCTGTACAGACATGGAAATATCTACACCGCTATCTGTATAAACATGGAAATATCTACACCGCGGTCTGTATAAACATGGAAATAGTTAAACCGCTATGTGTATAAACATGGAAATATCTACACCGCCTTCTACATATCCATGGAAATATCTGCACCGCTTTCTGTATAAACATGGAAATATCTACACGGTCATCTGTGTATAGATGGAAATTTCAACACCGCCATCTGTACAAACATGGAAATATCTGCACCGCTATCTGTATAAACATGGAAATATCTACACCGCCTTCTACATATCCATGGAAATATCTGCACCGCCTTCTGTATAAACATGGAAATATCTACACGGTCATCAGTGTATAGTTGGAAATACCAACACCGCCATCTCTACAAACATGGAAATATCTGCACCGATATCTGTATAAACATGGTAATATCTACACCACGGTCTGTATAAACATGGAAATAGCTAAACCGCTATCTTTATAAACATGGAAATATCTACACAGCTATCTCTATAATCCTGGAAATATCTACACCGTGATCAGTATAAACATGGAAATATTTACACTCCTCTCTGTATAAACATGGAAATATCTACACTGTTATCTGCATAAACATGGAGATATCTACACCGCTATCTCTATAAACATGGAAATATCTACACCGCCATCTGTATAAACATGGAAATATCTACACTGCTATCTCTATAAACATGGAAATACCAACAATGCCCTCTGTAAAAACATGGAAATACCTATACACTCATCTGTATAAACATGGAAATATCTACACCACCATCTGTATAAACATGGAAATATCTACACAGCTATCTCTATAAACATGGAAATAGCTACACCGCCATCTGTATAAACATGGAAATATCTACAAAGTCATCTGTATAAACCTGGAAATATCTACAAAGCCATCTGTATAAACATGGAAATATCTACACAGCCATCTGTATATACATGGAAATATCTACACCGCTATCTGTATAAACATGGAAATATCTACACCGCCTTCTACATATCCATGGAAATATCTGCACCGCCTTCTGTATAAACTTGGAAATATCTACATGGTCATCTGTGTATAGATGGAAATATCAACACCGCCATCTGTTCAAACATGGAAATATCTGCACCGCTATCTGTATAAACATGGAAATATCTACACCGCGGTCTGTATTAACATGGAAATAGCTAAACCGCTATGTGTATAAACATGGAAATATCTACACTGCTCTCTCTATAAACCTGGAAATATCTACAACGTGATCTGTATAAACATGGAAATATTTACACTGCTATCTGTATAAACATGGAAATATCTACACCGTTATCTGTATAAATATGGAAATATCTACACCGCTATCTCTATAAACACCGAAATATCTACACCGCCATCTGTAGAAACATGGAAATATCTATACTGCTATCTCTATAAACATGGAAGTATCTACAATGCCATGTGTAAAAACATGGAAATAACTATACAGTCATCTGTATAAACATGGAAATATCTACACCACCATCTGTATAAACATGGAAATATCTACAATGCCATCTGTATACACATGGAAATACCAACACGGCAATCTGTGTATAAAAGGAAACAGCAACACCGCCATCTGTACAGACATGGAAATATCTACACCGCTATCTGTATAAACATGGAAATATCTACACTGCGGTCTGTATAAAGATGGAAATTTCTACACTGATATCTGTATAAACATAGAAATATCTACACCACGATCTGTATAAACATGGAAATATTTACACCGCTATCTGTATAAACATGGAAATATCTACACCGCTATCACTATAAACATGGAAATATCTACACCGCCATCTCTATAAACATGGAAATATCTACACCGTGATCAGTATAAACATGGAAATATCTACACCGCGGTCTGTATAAACATGGAAATATCTCCACCGCTATATCTATAAACATCAAAATATCCACACCGCCATCTGTATAAACATGGAAATACTTACAAAGTTATCTGTATAAACATGGAAACATCTACACCACCATCTGTAAAAACATGGAAATACGTATAAAGTCATCTGTATAAACATGGAAATATCTACAATGCCATCTGTATACACATGGAAATACCTACACGGCAATCTGTGTATAGATGGTAACCTCAACACCGCCATCTGTACAGACATGGAAATATCTACACCGCTATCTGTATAAACATGGAAATATCTACACTGCGGTCTGTATAAACATGGAAATTTCTACACCGGTATCTGTATAAACATGGAAATATCTACTCCACGATCTGTAGAAACATGGAAATATTTACACCGCTATCTGTATAAACATGGAAATATCTACACCGCTTTCTCTATAAACATGGAAATATCTACAAAGCCATCTGTATAAACATGGAAATACCTACGCAGTCATGTGTAGGAACATGGAAAAACCTACACTGCCATCTGTATAAACATGGAAATATCTACAGAGCCCTCTGTATAAATATGGAAATATCTGCATAGGCATCTGTATAAACATGGAAATATCTGCACCGCTATCTGTATAAACATGGAAATACCTACACCGCTGTCTCTATAAACATGGAAATATGTACACCGCTATGTGTATAAACATGGAAATATCTCCACTGCTGACTGTATAAACATGGAAATATCTACACCGCGATCTGTATAAACCTGGAAATATCTAAACCGCTATCTGTATAAACATGGAAATATCTACACAGCTATCTCTGTAAACCTGGAAATACCTACACCACCATCTGTATAAACATGGAAATACCTACAAAGTCATCTGTATAAACATGGAAATATCTACAAAGCCATCTGTATAAACATGGAAATATCTACAGAGCCATCTGTATATACATGGAAATATCTACACCGCTATCTGTATAAACATGGAAATAACTACACCGCCTTCTACATATCCATGGAAATATCTGCGCCACCTTCTGTATAAACTTGGAAATATCTACACGGTCATCTGTGTATAGATGGAAATATCAACACCGCCTTCTGTACAAACATGGAAATATCTGCACCGCAATCTGTATAAACATGGAAATATCTACACCGCGGTCTGTAGAAACATGGAAATAGCTAAACTGCTATCTGTATAAACATGGAAATATCTACACTGCTATCTCTATAAACCTGGAAATATCTACACCGTGATCTGTATAAACATGGAAATATTTACACTGCTATCTGTGTAAACATGGAAATATCTACACCGTTATCTGTATAAATATGGAAATATCTACACTGCTATCTCTATAAACACGGAAATATCTACACCGCCATCTGTATAAACATGGAAATATCTACACTGCTATCTCTATAAACATGGAAATATCTACAATGCCATCTGTAAAAACATGGAAATACCTATACAGTCATCTGTATAAACATGGAAATATCTACACCACCATCTGTATAAACATGGAAATATCTACAATGCCATCTGTATACACATGGAAATACCAACACGGCAATCTGTGTATAGATGGAAACAGCAACACCGCCATCTGTACAGACATGGAAATATCTACACCGCTATCTGTATAAACATGGAAATATCTACACTGCGGTCTGTACAAACATGGAAATTTCTACACCAGTATCTGTATAAACATGGAAATATCTACACCACGATCTGTATAAACATGGAAATATTTACACCGCTATTTGTATAAACATGGAAATATCTACACCAGTATCTCTATAAACATGGAAATATCTACACCGCCATCTCTATAAACATGGAAATATCTACACCGTGATCAGTATAAACATGGAAATATCTACACCGCTATCTGTATAAACATGGAAATATCTCCACCGCTATCTCTATAAACATCAAAATATCTACACCGCCATCTGTATAAACATGGAAGTACTTACAAAGTTATCTGTATAAACATGGAAATATCTACACCGCCATCTGTAAAAACATGGAAATACGTATACAGTCATCTGTATAAACATGGAAATATCTACACCGCCATCTGTATAAACATGGAAATATCTACAATGCCATCTGTATACACATGGAAATACCTACACGGCAATCTGTGTATAGATGGAAACCTCAACACCGCCATCTGTACAGACATGGAAATATCTACACCGCTATCTGTATAAACATGGAAATATCTACACCGCGGTCTGTATAAACATGGAAATAGTTAAACCGCTATGTGTATAAACATGGAAATATCTACACCGCCTTCTACATATCCATGGAAATATCTGCACCGCTTTCTGTATAAACATGGAAATATCTACACGGTCATCTGTGTATAGATGGAAATTTCAACACCGCCATCTGTACAAACATGGAAATATCTGCACCGCTATCTGTATAAACATGGAAATATCTACACCGCCTTCTACATATCCATGGAAATATCTGCACCGCCTTCTGTATAAACATGGAAATATCTACACGGTCATCTGTGTATAGTTGGAAATACCAACACCGCCATCTCTACAAACATGGAAATATCTGCACCGCTATCTGTATAAACATGGTAATATCTACACCACGGTCTGTATAAACATGGAAATAGCTAAACCGCTATCTGTATAAACATGGAAATATCTACACAGCTATCTCTATAATCCTGGAAATATCTACACCGTGATCAGTATAAACATGGAAATATTTACACTCCTCTCTGTATAAACATGGAAATATCTACACTGTTATCTGCATAAACATGGAGATATCTACACCGCTATCTCTATAAACATGGAAATATCTACACCGCCATCTGTATAAACATGGAAATATCTACACTGCTATCTCTATAAACATGGAAATACCAACAATGCCCTCTGTAAAAACATGGAAATACCTATACAGTCATCTGTATAAACATGGAAATATCTACACCACCATCTGTATAAACATGGAAATATCTACACAGCTATCTCTATAAACATGGAAATACCTACACCGCCATCTGTATAAACATGGAAATATCTACAAAGTCATCTGTATAAACCTGGAAATATCTACAAAGCCATCTGTATAAACATGGAAATATCTACACAGCCATCTGTATATACATGGAAATATCTACACCGCTATCTGTATAAACATGGAAATATCTACACCGCCTTCTACATATCCATGGAAATATCTGCACCGCCTTCTGTATAAACTTGGAAATATCTACACGGTCATCTGTGTATAGATGGAAATATCAACACCGCCATCTGTTCAAACATGGAAATATCTGCACCGCTATCTGTATAAACATGGAAATATCTACACCGCGGTCTGTATTAACATGGAAATAGCTAAACCGCTATGTGTATAAACATGGAAATATCTACACTGCTCTCTCTATAAACCTGGAAATATCTACAACGTGATCTGTATAAACATGGAAATATTTACACTGCTATCTGTATAAACATGGAAATATCTACACCGTTATCTGTATAAATATGGAAATATCTACACCGCTATCTCTATAAACACGGAAATATCTACACCGCCATCTGTAGAAACATGGAAATATCTATACTGTTATCTCTATAAACATGGATGTATCTACAATGCCATGTGTAAAAACATGGAAATAACTATACAGTCATCTGTATAAACATGGAAATATCTACACCACCATCTGTATAAACATGGAAATATCTACAATGCCATCTGTATACACATGGAAATACCAACACGGCAATCTGTGTATAAAAGGAAACAGCAACACCGCCATCTGTACAGACATGGAAATATCTACACCGCTATCTGTATAAACATGGAAATATCTACACTGCGGTCTGTATAAAGATGGAAATTTCTACACTGATATCTGTATAAACATAGAAATATCTACACCACGATCTGTATAAACATGGAAATATTTACACCGCTATCTGTATAAACATGGAAATATCTACACCGCTATCACTATAAACATGGAAATATCTACACCGCCATCTCTATAAACATGGAAATATCTACACCGTGATCAGTATAAACATGGAAATATCTACACCGCGGTCTGTATAAACATGGAAATATCTCCACCGCTATATCTATAAACATCAAAATATCCACACCGCCATCTGTATAAACATGGAAATACTTACAAAGTTATCTGTATAAACATGGAAACATCTACACCACCATCTGTAAAAACATGGAAATACGTATAAAGTCATCTGTATAAACATGGAAATATCTACAATGCCATCTGTATACACATGGAAATAAATACACGGCAATCTGTGTATAGATGGTAACCTCAACACCGCCATCTGTACAGACATGGAAATATCTACACCGCTATCTGTATAAACATGGAAATATCTACACTGCGGTCTGTATAAACATGGAAATTTCTACACCGGTATCTGTATAAACATGGAAATATCTACTCCACGATCTGTAGAAACATGGAAATATTTACACCGCTATCTGTATAAACATGGAAATATCTACACCGCTTTCTCTATAAACATGGAAATATCTACAAAGCCATCTGTATAAACATGGAAATACCTACGCAGTCATGTGTAGGAACATGGAAAAACCTACACTGCCATCTGTATAAACATGGAAATATCTACAGAGCCCTCTGTATAAATATGGAAATATCTGCATAGGCATCTGTATAAACATGGAAATATCTGCACCGCTATCTGTATAAACATGGAAATACCTACACCGCTGTCTCTATAAACATGGAAATATGTACACCGCTATGTGTATAAACATGGAAATATCTCCACTGCTGACTGTATAAACATGGAAATATCTACACCGCGATCTGTATAAACCTGGAAATATCTAAACCGCTATCTGTATAAACATGGAAATATCTACACAGCTATCTCTGTAAACCTGGAAATACCTACACCACCATCTGTATAAACATGGAAATACCTACAAAGTCATCTGTATAAACATGGAAATATCTACAAAGCCATCTGTATAAACATGGAAATATCTACAGAGCCATCTGTATATACATGGAAATATCTACACCGCTATCTGTATAAACATGGAAATAACTACACCGCCTTCTACATATCCATGGAAATATCTGCGCCACCTTCTGTATAAACTTGGAAATATCTACACGGTCATCTGTGTATAGATGGAAATATCAACACCGCCTTCTGTACAAACATGGAAATATCTGCACCGCTATCTGTATAAACATGGAAATATCTACACCGCGGTCTGTAGAAACATGGAAATAGCTAAACTGCTATCTGTATAAACATGGAAATATCTACACTGCTATCTCTATAAACCTGGAAATATCTACACCGTGATCTGTATAAACATGGAAATATTTACACTGCTATCTGTGTAAACATGGAAATATCTACACCGTTATCTGTATAAATATGGAAATATCTACACTGCTATCTCTATAAACACGGAAATATCTACACCGCCATCTGTATAAACATGGAAATATCTACACTGCTATCTCTATAAACATGGAAATATCTACAATGCCATCTGTAAAAACATGGAAATACCTATACAGTCATCTGTATAAACATGGAAATATCTACACCACCATCTGTATAAACATGGAAATATCTACAATGCCATCTGTATACACATGGAAATACCAACACGGCAATCTGTGTATAGATGGAAACAGCAACACCGCCATCTGTACAGACATGGAAATATCTACACCGCTATCTGTATAAACATGGAAATATCTACACTGCGGTCTGTACAAACATGGAAATTTCTACACCAGTATCTGTATAAACATGGAAATATCTACACCACGATCTGTATAAACATGGAAATATTTACACCGCTATTTGTATAAACATGGAAATATCTACACCAGTATCTCTATAAACATGGAAATATCTACACCGCCATCTCTATAAACATGGAAATATCTACACCGTGATCAGTATAAACATGGAAATATCTACACCGGTATCTGTATAAACATGGAAATATCTCCACCGCTATCTCTATAAACATCAAAATATCTACACCGCCATCTGTATAAACATGGAAGTACTTACAAAGTTATCTGTATAAACATGGAAATATCTACACCGCCATCTGTAAAAACATGGAAATACGTATACAGTCATCTGTATAAACATGGAAATATCTACACCGCCATCTGTATAAACATGGAAATATCTACAATGCCATCTGTATACACATGGAAATACCTACACGGCAATCTGTGTATAGATGGAAACCTCAACACCGCCATCTGTACAGACATGGAAATATCTACACCGCTATCTGTATAAACATGGAAATATCTACACCGCGGTCTGTATAAACATGGAAATAGTTAAACCGCTATGTGTATAAACATGGAAATATCTACACCGCCTTCTACATATCCATGGAAATATCTGCACCGCTTTCTGTATAAACATGGAAATATCTACACGGTCATCTGTGTATAGATGGAAATTTCAACACCGCCATCTGTACAAACATGGAAATATCTGCACCGCTATCTGTATAAACATGGAAATATCTACACCGCCTTCTACATATCCATGGAAATATCTGCACCGCCTTCTGTATAAACATGGAAATATCTACACGATCATCTGTGTATAGTTGGAAATACCAACACCGCCATCTCTACAAACATGGAAATATCTGCACCGCTATCTGTATAAACATGGTAATATCTACACCACGGTCTGTATAAACATGGAAATAGCTAAACCGCTATCTGTATAAACATGGAAATATCTACACAGCTATCTCTATAATCCTGGAAATATCTACACCGTGATCAGTATAAACATGGAAATATTTACACTCCTCTCTGTATAAACATGGAAATATCTACACTGTTATCTGCATAAACATGGAGATATCTACACCGCTATCTCTATAAACATGGAAATATCTACACCGCCATCTGTATAAACATGGAAATATCTACACTGCTATCTCTATAAACATGGAAATACCAACAATGCCCTCTGTAAAAACATGGAAATACCTATACAGTCATCTGTATAAACATGGAAATATCTACACCACCATCTGTATAAACATGGATATATCAACAATGCCATCTGTATACACATGGAAATACCTACACGGCAATCTGTGTATAGATGGAAACATCAACACCGCCATCTGTACAAACATGGAAATATCTACACCTCTATCTGTATAAACATGGAAATATCTAAACTGTGGTCTGTATAAACATGGAAATTTCTACACCGGTATCTGTATAAACATGGAAATATCTACACCACGATCTGTATAAACATGGAAATATTTACACCGCTATCTGTATAAACATGGAAATATCTACACCGCTATCTCTATAAATATGGAAATATCTACAAAGCCATCTGTATAAACATGGAAATACCTACACAGTCATGTGCAGGAACATGGAAAAATCTGGACTGCCATCTGTATAAACATGGAAATATCTACAGAGCCCTCTGTATAAATTTGGAAATATCTGCATAGGCATCTGTATAAACATGGAAATATCTGCACCGCTATCTGTATAAACATGGAAATACCTACACCGCTGTCTCTATAAACATGGAAATATGTACAACGCTATGTGTATAAACATGGAAATATGTCCACTACTGTCTGTATAAACATGGAAATATCTACACCGTGATCTGTATAAACATGGAAATATCTACACCGCTATCTGCATAAACATGGAAATATCTACACAGCTATCTCTATAAACATGGAAATACCTACACCGCCATCTGTATAAACATGGAAATAGCTACAAAATCATCTGTATAAACATGGAAATATCTACACAGCCATCTGTATAAACATGGAAATATCTACAGCCGTCTGTATATACATGGAAATATCTACACCGCTATCTGTATAAACATTGAAATACCTACACGGTCATCTGTGTATAGATGGAAATATCAACACCGCCATCTGTACAAACATGGAAATATCTGCACCGCTATCTGTATATACATGGAAATATCTACACCGCGGTCTGTATAAACATGGAAATAGCTAAACCGCTATATGTATAAACATGGAAATATCTACACTGCTATCTCTATAAACCTGGAATTATCTACACCGTGATCTGTATAAACATGGAAATATTTACACTGCTATCTGTATAAACATGGAAATATCCACACAGTTATCTGTATAAATATGGAAATATCTACACCGCTATCTCTATAAACATGGAAATATCTACATCGCCATCTGTATAAACATGGAAAATATCTACTCTGCTATCTCTATAAATATGGAAATATCTACAATGCCATATGTAAAAACAAGGAAATACCTATGCAGTCATCTGTACAAACATGGAAATATCTACACCACCATCTGTATAAACATGGAAATATCTACAATGCCATCTGTATACACATGGAAATACCTACACGGCAATCGGTGTATAGATGGAAACACCAACACCGCCATCTGTACAAACATGGAAATATCTACACCGCTATCTGTATAAACATGGAGATATCTACACTGCAGTCTGTATAAACATGGAAATTTCTACACCGGTATCTGTATAAACATGGAAATATCTACACCACGATCTGTATAAACGTGGAAATATTTACACCGCTATCTGTATAAACATGGAAATATCTACACCGCTATCTCTATAAACATGGAAATATCTTCAAAGCCATCTGTATAAACATGGAAATACCTACACAGTCATGTGTAGGAACATGGAAAAATCTACACTGCCATGTGTATAAACATGGAAATATCTACAGAGCCCTCTGTATAAATATGGAAATATCTGCATAGGCATCTGTATAAACATGGAAATATCTGCACCGCTATCTGTATAAACATGGAAATACATACACTTCTGTCTCTATAAACATGGAAACATGTACACCGCTATGTGTATAAACATGGCAATATCTCCACTGCTGTCTGTATAAGCATGGAAATACCTACAAAGTCATCTGTATAAACATGGAAATATCTACACCGCTATCTGTATAAACATGGAAATATCTACACAACTATCTCTATAAACATGGAAATACCTACACTGCCATCTGTATAAACATGGAAATACCTACAAAGTCATCTGTATAAACATGGAAATATCTTCACAGCCATCTGTATAAACATGGAAATATCTACACAGACATCTGTATATACATGGAAATATCTACACTGCTATCTGTATAAACATGGAAATATCCACACCGCCTTCTACATATCCATGGAAATATCTGCACCGCCTTCTGTATAAACATGGAAATATCTACGCGGTCATCTGTGTATAGATGGAAATATCAACACCGCCATCTGTACAAACATGGAAATATCTGCACCGCTATCTGTATAAACATGGAAATATATACACCGTGGTCTGTATAAACATGGAAATAGCTAAACCGCTATCTGTATAAACATGGAAATATCTACACTGCTATCTCTATAAACCTGGAAATAGCTACACCGTGATCTGTATAAACATGGAAATATTTACACTGCTATCTGTATAAACATGGAAATATCTACACCGTTATCTGTATAAATATGGAAATATCTACACCGCTATCTCTATAAACATGGAAATATCTACACCGCCATCTGTATAAACATGGAAATATCTACACTGCTATCTCTATAAACATGGAAATATCTACAATGCCATCTGTAAAAACATGGAAATATCTGTACAGTCATCTGTATAAACATGGAAATATCTACACCACCATCTGTATAAACATGGAAATATCTACAATGCCATCTGTATACACATGGAAATACCTACACGGCAATCTGTGTATAGATGGAAACATCAACACCGCCATCTGTACAAACATGGAAATATCTACACAGCCATCTGTATAAAGATGGAAATATCTACACAGCCAACTGTATATACATGGAAATATATTCACCAGTATCTGTATAAACATGTGAATATCTACACCGCCTTCTACATATCCATGGAAATATCTGCAACGCCTTCTGTATAAACATGGAAATATCTACACGGTCATCTGTGTATAGTTGGAAATATCAACACCGCCATCTGTACAAACATGGAAATATCTGCACCGCTATCTGTATAAACATGGAAATATCTACACCGCGGTCTGTATAAACATGGAAATAGCTATACTGCTATCTGTATAAACATCGAAATATCTACACTGCTATCTCTATAAACCTGGAAATATCTACACCGTGATCTGTATAAACATGGAAGTATTTACACTGCTATCTGTATCAACATGGAAATATCTACAACGTTATCTGTATAAATATGGAAATATCTACACCGCTATCTCTATAAACATGGAAATATCTACACCGCCATCTGTATAAACATGGAAATATCTACACTGCTATCTCTATAAACATGGAAATATCTACAATGCCATCTGTAAAAACATGGAAATACCTATACAGTCATCTGTATAAACATGGAAATATCTACACCACCATCTGTATAAACATGGAAATATCTACAATGCCATCTGTATACACATGGAAATACCTACACGGCAATCTGTGTATAGATGGAAACATCAACACCGCCATCTGTACAAACATGGAAATATCTACACCGCTATCTGTGTAAACATGGAAGTATCTACACTGTGGTCTGTATAAACATGGAAATTTCTACACCGGTATCTGTATAAACATGGAAATATCTACACCACGATCTGTATACACATGGAAATATTTACACCGCTCTCTGTATAAACATGGAAATATCTACACCGCTATCTCTTTAAACATGGAAATATCTACACCGCCATCTGTATGAACATGGAAATATCTACACTGCTATCTCTATCAACATGGAAATATCTACAATGCCATCTGTAAAAACATGGAAATACCTATACAGTCAGCTGTATAAATATGGAAATATCTACACCACCATCTGTATAAACATGGAAATATCTACAATGCCATCTGTATACACATGGAAATAAATACACGGCAATCTGTGTATAGATGGAAACACCAACACCGCCATCTGTACAAACATGGAAATATCTACACCGCTATCTCTATAAACATGGAGATATCTACACTGCGGTCTGTATAAACATGGAAATTTTTACACCGGTATCTGTATAAACATGGAAATATCTACACCACGATCTGTATAAACATGGAAATATTTACACCGCTATCTGTATAAACATGGAAATATCTACAACGCTATCTCTATAAACATGGAAATATCTACAAAGCCATCTGTATAAACATGGAAATACCTACACAGTCATGTGTAGGAACATGGAAAAATCTACACTGCCATCTGTATAAACATGGAAATATCTACAGAGCCCTCTGTGTAAATATGGAAATATCTGCATAGGCATCTGTATAAACATGGAAATATCTGCACCGCTATCTGTATAAACATGGAAATACCTACACCGCTGTCTCTATAAACATAGAAATATGTACACCGCTATGTGTATAAACATGGAAATATCTCCACTGCTGTCTGTATAAACATGGAAATTTCTACACCGCGATCTGTATAAACATGGAAATATCAACACCGCTATCTGTATAAACATGGAAATATCTACACAGCTATCTGTATAAACATGGAAATACCTACACCGCCATCTGTATAAACATGGAAATACCTACAAAGTCATCTATATAAACATGGAAATATCTACACAGCCATCTGTATAAACATGGAAATATCTACACAGCCATCTGTATAAACATGGAAATATCTACACAGCCATCTGTATATACATGGAAATATCTACACCGCTATCTGTATAAACATGGAAATATCTACACCGCCTTCTACATATTCATGGAAATATCTGCGCCACCTTCTGTATAAACATGGAAATATCTACACGGTCATCTGTGTATAGATGGAAATATCAACAACGTCATTTGTACAAACATGGAAATGTCTGCACCGCTATCTGTATAAACATGGATATATCTACACCGCGGTCTGTATAAACATGGAAATAGCTAAACCGCTATCTGTATAAACATGGAAATATCTACACTGCTATCTCTATAAACCTGGAAATATCTACACCGTGATCTGTATAAACATGGAAATATTTACACTGCTATCTGTATAAACATGGAAATATCTACACCGTTATCTGTATAAATATGGAAATATCTACAACGCTATCTCTGTAAACATGGAAATATCTACACCGCCATCTGTATAAACATGGAAATATCTACACTGCTATCTCTATAAACATGGAAATATCTACAATGCCATCTGTAAAAACATGGAAATACCTATACAGTCATCTGTATAAACATGGAAATATCTACACCACCATCTGTATAAACATGGAAATATCTACAATGCCATCTGTATACACATGGAAATACCTACACGGCAATCTGTGTATAGATGGAAACATCAACACCGCCATCTGTACAAACATGGAAATATCTACACAGCCATCTGTATAAAGATGGAAATATCTACACAGCCAACTGTATATACATGGAAATATATTCACCAGTATCTGTATAAACATGTGAATATCTACACCGCCTTCTACATATCCATGGAAATATCTGCAACGCCTTCTGTATAAACATGGAAATATCTACACGGTCATCTGTGTATAGTTGGAAATATCAACACCGCCATCTGTACAAACATGGAAATATCTGCACCGCTATCTGTATAAACATGGAAATATCTACACCGCGGTCTGTATAAACATGGAAATAGCTATACTGCTATCTGTATAAACATCGAAATATCTACACTGCTATCTCTATAAACCTGGAAATATCTACACCGTGATCTGTATAAACATGGAAGTATTTACACTGCTATCTGTATCAACATGGAAATATCTACAACGTTATCTGTATAAATATGGAAATATCTACACCGCTATCTCTATAAACATGGAAATATCTACACCGCCATCTGTATAAACATGGAAATATCTACACTGCTATCTCTATAAACATGGAAATATCTACAATGCCATCTGTAAAAACATGGAAATACCTATACAGTCATCTGTATAAACATGGAAATATCTACACCACCATCTGTATAAACATGGAAATATCTACAATGCCATCTGTATACACATGGAAATACCTACACGGCAATCTGTGTATAGATGGAAACATCAACACCGCCATCTGTACAAACATGGAAATATCTACACCGCTATCTGTGTAAACATGGAAGTATCTACACTGTGGTCTGTATAAACATGGAAATTTCTACACCGGTATCTGTATAAACATGGAAATATCTACACCACGATCTGTATACACATGGAAATATTTACACCGCTCTCTGTATAAACATGGAAATATCTACACCGCTATCTCTTTAAACATGGAAATATCTACACCGCCATCTGTATGAACATGGAAATATCTACACTGCTATCTCTATCAACATGGAAATATCTACAATGCCATCTGTAAAAACATGGAAATACCTATACAGTCAGCTGTATAAATATGGAAATATCTACACCACCATCTGTATAAACATGGAAATATCTACAATGCCATCTGTATACACATGGAAATAAATACACGGCAATCTGTGTATAGATGGAAACACCAACACCGCCATCTGTACAAACATGGAAATATCTACACCGCTATCTCTATAAACATGGAGATATCTACACTGCGGTCTGTATAAACATGGAAATTTTTACACCGGTATCTGTATAAACATGGAAATATCTACACCACGATCTGTATAAACATGGAAATATTTACACCGCTATCTGTATAAACATGGAAATATCTACAACGCTATCTCTATAAACATGGAAATATCTACAAAGCCATCTGTATAAACATGGAAATACCTACACAGTCATGTGTAGGAACATGGAAAAATCTACACTGCCATCTGTATAAACATGGAAATATCTACAGAGCCCTCTGTGTAAATATGGAAATATCTGCATAGGCATCTGTATAAACATGGAAATATCTGCACCGCTATCTGTATAAACATGGAAATACCTACACCGCTGTCTCTATAAACATAGAAATATGTACACCGCTATGTGTATAAACATGGAAATATCTCCACTGCTGTCTGTATAAACATGGAAATTTCTACACCGCGATCTGTATAAACATGGAAATATCAACACCGCTATCTGTATAAACATGGAAATATCTACACAGCTATCTGTATAAACATGGAAATACCTACACCGCCATCTGTATAAACATGGAAATACCTACAAAGTCATCTATATAAACATGGAAATATCTACACAGCCATCTGTATAAACATGGAAATATCTACACAGCCATCTGTATAAACATGGAAATATCTACACAGCCATCTGTATATACATGGAAATATCTACACCGCTATCTGTATAAACATGGAAATATCTACACCGCCTTCTACATATTCATGGAAATATCTGCGCCACCTTCTGTATAAACATGGAAATATTTACACGGTCATCTGTGTATAGATGGAAATATCAACAACGTCATTTGTACAAACATGGAAATGTCTGCACCGCTATCTGTATAAACATGGATATATCTACACCGCGGTCTGTATAAACATGGAAATAGCTAAACCGCTATCTGTATAAACATGGAAATATCTACAC
Organism: Pan troglodytes; assembly: GCF_028858775.2. NCBI lineage: Eukaryota > Metazoa > Chordata > Mammalia > Primates > Hominidae > Pan > Pan troglodytes. Next base: position 9,572,358 of record NC_072417.2, read on the forward strand.
TGCTATCTCTATAAACCTGGAAATATCTACACCGTGATCTGTATAAACATGGAAATATTTACACTGCTATCTGTATAAACATGGAAATATCTACACCGTTATCTGTATAAATATGGAAATATCTACAACGCTATCTCTGTAAACATGGAAATATCTACACCGCCATCTGTATAAACATGGAAATATCTACACTGCTATCTCTATAAACATGGAAATATCTACAATGCCATCTGTAAAAACATGGAAATACCTATACAGTCATCTGTATAAACATGGAAATATCTACACCACCGTCTGTATAATCATGGAAATATCTACAATGCCATCTGTATACACATGGAAATACCTACACGGCAATCTGTGTATAGATGGAAACATCAACAGCGCCATCTGTACAAACATGGAAATATCTACACCGCTATCTGTATAAACATGGAAATATCTACACTGCGGTCTGTATAAACATGGAAATTTCTACACCGGTATCTGTATAGACATGGAAATATCTACACCACGATATGTATAAACATGGAAATATTTACACCGCTATCTGTATAAACATGGAAATACCTACACCGCTATCTCTATAAACATGGAAATATCTACAAAGCCATCTGTATAAACATGGAAATACCTACACAGTCATGTGTAGGAACATGGAAAAATCTACACTGCCATCTGTATAAACATGGAAATATCTACAGAGCCCTCTGTATAAATATGGAAATATCTGCATAGGCATCTGTATAAACATGGAAATATATGCACCGCTATCTCTATAAGCATGGAAATACCTACACCGCTGTCTCTATAAACATGGAAATATGTACACCGCTATGTGTATAAACATGGAAATATCTCCACTGCTGTCTGTATAAACATGGAAATATCTACACCGCTATCTGCATAAACATGGAAATATCTACACAGCTATCTCTATAAACATGGAAATACCTACACCGCCATCTGTATAAACATGGAAATACCTACAAAGTCATCTGTATAAACATGGAAATATCTACAAAGCCATCTGTATAAACATGGAAATATCTACACAGAAATCTGTATATACATGGAAATACCTATACCGCTATCTGTATAAACATGGAAATATCTACACCGCCTTCTACAAATCCATGGAAATATCTGCACCGCCTTCTGTATAAACTTGGAAATATCTACACGGTCATCTGTGTATAGATGGAAATATCAACACCGCCATCTGTACAAACATGGAAATATCTGCACCGTTATCTGTATAAACATGGAAATATCTACACCGCGGTCTGTATGAACATGGAAATAGCTAAACCGCTATCTGTATAAACATGGAACTATCTACACTGCTATCTGTATAAACATGGAAATATCTACACCGTTATCTGTATAAATATGGAAATATCTACACCGCTATCTGTATAAACACGGAAATATCTACACCGCCATCAGTATAAACATGGAAATATCTACACTGCTATCTCTATAAACATGGAAATATCTACAATGCCAACTGTAAAAACATGGAAATACCTATACAGTCATCTGTATAAACATGGAAATATCTACACCACCATCTGTATAAACATGGAAATATCTACAATGCCATCTGTATACACATGGAAATACCAACACGGCAATCTGTGTATAGATGGAAACAGCAACACCGCCATCTGTACAGACATGGAAATATCTACACCGCTATCTGTATAAACATGGAAATAGCTAAACCGCTATCTGTATAAACATGGAAATATCTACACTGCTATCTGTATAAACCTGGAAATATCTACACCGTGATCTGTATAAACATGGAAATATTTACACTGCTATCTGTATAAACATTGAAATATCTACACCGTTATCTGTATAAATATGGATATATCTACACCGCTATCTCTATAAACATGGACATATCTACACCGCCATCTGTATAAACATGGAAATATCTACACTGCTATCTCTATAAACATGGAAATATCTACAATGCCATCTGTAAAAACATGGAAATACCTGTACAGTCATCTGTATAAACATGGAAATATCTACACCACCATCTGTATAAACATGGAAATATCTACAATGCCATCTGTATACACATGGAAATACCTACACGGCAATCTGTGTATAGATGGAAACATCAACACCGCCATCTGTACAAACATGGAAATATCTACACCGCTATCTGTGTAAACATGGAAATATCTACACTGTGGTCTGTATAAACATGGAAATTTCTACACCGGTATCTGTATAAACATGGAAATATCTACACCACGATCTGTATAAACATGGAAATATTTACACCGCTCTCTGTATAAACATGGAAATATCTACACCGCTATCTCTATAAACATGGAAATATCTACACCGCCATCTGTATAAACATGGAAATATCTACACTGCTATCTCTATCAACATGGAAATATCTACAATGCCATCTGTAAAAACATGGAAATACCTATACAGTCAGCTGTATAAATATGGAAATATCTACACCACCATCTGTATAAACATGGAAATATCTACAATGCCATCTGTATACACATGGAAATAAATACACGGCAATCTGTGTATAGATGGAAACACCAACACCGCCATCTGTACAAACATGGAAATATCTACACCACTATCTCTATAAACATGGAGATATCTACACTGCGGTCTGTATAAACATGGAAATTTTTACACCGGTATCTGTATAAACATGGAAATATCTACACCACGATCTGTATAAACATGGAAATATTTACACCGCTATCTGTATAAACATGGAAATATCTACACCGCTATCTCTATAAACATGGAAATATCTACAAAGCCATCTGTATAAACATGGAAATACCTACACAGTCATGTGTAGGAACATGGAAAAATCTACACTGCCATCTGTATAAACATGGAAATATCTACAGAGCCCTCTGTGTAAATATGGAAATATCTGCATAGGCATCTGTATAAACATGGAAATATCTGCACCGCTACCTGTATAAACATGGAAATACCTACACCGCTGTCTCTATAAACATAGAAATATGTACACCGCTATGTGTATAAACATGGAAATATCTCCACTGCTGTCTGTATAAACATGGAAATTTCTACACCGCGATCTGTATAAACATGGAAATATCAACACCGCTATCTGTATAAACATGGAAATATCTACACAGCTATCTGTATAAACATGGAAATACCTACACCGCCATCTGTATAAACATGGAAATACCTACAAAGTCATCTGTATAAACATGGAAATATCTACACAGCCATCTGTATAAACATGGAAATATCTACACAGCCATCTGTATATACATGGAAATATCTACACCGCTATCTGTATAAACATGGAAATATCTACACCGCCTTCTACATATCCAGGGAAATATCTGCGCCGCCTTCTGTATAAACATGGAAATATCTACACGGTCATCTGTGTATAGATGGAAATATCAACAACGTCATTTGTACAAACATGGAAATGTCTGCACCGCTATCTGTATAAACATGGATATATCTACACCGCGGTCTGTATAAACATGGAAATAGCTAAACCGCTATCTGTATAAACATGGAAATATCTACACTGCTATCTCTATAAACCTGGAAATATCTGCACCGTGATCTGTATAAACATGGAAATATTTACACTGCTATCTGTATAAACATGGAAATATCTACACCGTTATCTGTATAAATATGGAAATATCTACAACGCTATCTCTGTAAACATGGAAATATCTACACCGCCATCTGTATAAACATGGAAATATCTACACTGCTATCTCTATAAACATGGAAATATCTACAATGCCATCTGTAAAAACATGGAAATACCTATACAGTCATCTGTATAAACATGGAAATATCTACACCACCGTCTGTATAATCATGGAAATATCTACAATGCCATCTGTATACACATGGAAATACCTACACGGCAATCTGTGTATAGATGGAAACATCAACAGCGCCATCTGTACAAACATGGAAATATCTACACCGCTATCTGTATAAACATGGAAATATCTACACTGCGGTCTGTATAAACATGGAAATTTCTACACCGGTATCTGTATAAACATGGAAATATCTACACCACGATATGTATAAACATGGAAATATTTACACCGCTATCTGTATAAACATGGAAATACCTACACCGCTATCTCTATAAACATGGAAATATCTACAAAGCCATCTGTATAAACATGGAAATACGTACAAAGTCATCTGTATAAACATGGAAATATCTACACAGCCATCTGTATAAACATGGAAATATCTACACCGTTATCTGTATAAATATGGAAATATCTACACCGCTATCTCTATAAACACGGAAATATCTACACCGCCATCTGTATAAACATGGAAATATCTACACTGCTATCTCTGTAAACATGGAAATATCTACAATGCCATCTGTAAAAACATGGAAATACCTATACAGTCATCTGTATAAACATGGAAATATCTACACCACCATCTGTATAAACATGGAAATATCTACACAGCTATCTCTATAAATATGGAAATACCTACACCGCCATCTGTATAAACATGGAAATACCTACAAAGTCATCTGTATAAACATGGAAATATCTACAGAGCCATCTGTATAAATATGGAAATATCTACACAGCCATCTGTATATACATGGAAATATCTACACCGCTATCTGTATAAACATGGAAATATCTACACCGCCTTCTACATATCCATGGAAATGTCTGCGCCGCCTTCTGTATAAACATGGAAATAGCTACACGGTCATCTGTGTAAAGATGGAAATATCAACACCACCATCTGTACAAACATGGAAATATCTGCACCGCTATCTGTATAAACATGGAAATATCTACACCGCGGTCTGTATAAACATGGAAATAGCTAAACCGCTATCTGTATAAACATGGAAATATCTACAATGCTATCTCTGTAAACCTGGAAATATCTACACCGTGATCTGTATAAACATGGAAATATTTACACTGTTATCTGTAGAAACATGGAAATATCTTCACCGTTATCTGTATAAATATGGAAATATCTACACCGCTATCTCTATAAACATGGAAATATCTACACCGCCATCTGTATAAACGTGGAAATATCTACACTGCTATCTCTATAAACATGGAAATATCTACAATGCCATCTGTAAAAACATGGAAATACCTATACAGTCATCTGTATAAACATGGAAATATCTACACCACCATCTGTATAAACATGGAAATATCTACACAGCTATCTCTATAAATATGGAAATACCTACACCGCCATCTGTATAAACATGGAAATACCTACAAAGTCATCTGTATAAACATGGAAATATCTACACAGCCATCTGTATAAACATGGAAATATCTACACAGCCGTATGTATAAACATGGAAATATCTACACCATTATCTGTATAAACATGGAAATATCTACACCACCTTCTACATATCCATGGAAATATCTGCGCCGCCTTCTGTATAAACATGGAAATATCTAAACGGTCATCTGTGTATAGATGGAAATAACAACACCGCCATCTGTACAAACATGGAAATATCTGCACCGCTATCTCTATAAACATGGAAATATCTACACTGCGGTCTGTATAAACATAGAAATTTCTACAACGGTATCTGTATAAACATGGAAATATCTACACCACGATCTGTATAAACATGGAAATATTTACACCGCTATCTGTATAAACATGGAAATATCTACACCGCTGTCTCTATTAACATGGAAATATCTACAAAGCCATCTGTATAAACATGGAAATACCTACACAGTCATGTGTAGGAACATGGAAAAATCTACACTGCCATCTGTATAAACATGGAAATATCTACAGAGCCCTCTGTATAAATATGGAAATATCTGCATAGGATCTGTATAAACATGGAAGTATCTGCACCGCTATCTGTATAAACATGGAAATACCTACACCGCTGTCTCTATAAACATGGAAATATGTACACCGCTATGTGTATACACATGGAAATATCTCCACTGCTGTCTGTATAAACATGGAAATATCTACACCGTGATCTGTATAAACATGGAAATATCTACACCGCTATCAGTATAAACATGGAAATATCTACACAGCTATCTCTATAAACATGGAAATACCTACACCGCCATCTGTATAAACATGGAAATACCTACAAAGTCATCTGTATAAACATGGAAATACCTACACCGCCATCTGTATAAACATGGAAATACCTACAAAGTCATCTGTATAAACATGGAAATATCTACACAGCCATCTGTATAAACATGGAAATATCTACACAGCCATCGGTATATAAATGGAAATATCTACACCGCTATCTCTATAAACATGGAAATATCTACAACGCCATCTGTAAAAACATGGAAATACCTGTACAGTCATCTGTAAAAACATGGAAATACCTACACCACCATCTGTATAAACATGGAAATATCTACAATGTCATCTGTATACACATGGAAATACCTACACGGCAATCTGTGTATAGATGGAAACATCAACACCGCCATCTGTACAAACATGGAAATATCTATACCGCGGTCTGTATAAACATGGAAATATCTACACCGCCTTCTACATATCCATGGAAATATCTGCGCCGCCCTCTGTATAAACATGGAAATATCTACAAGGTCATCTGTGTATAGATGGAAATATCAACACCGCCATCTGTACAAACATGGAAATAACTGCACCACTATCTGTATAAACATGGAAATATCTACACCGCGGTCTGTATAAACATGGAAATAGCTAAACCGCTATCTGTATAAACATGGAAATATGTACACTGCTATCTCAATAAACATGGAAATATCTACAATGCCATCTGTAAAAACATGGAAATACCTATACAGTCATCTGTATAAACATGGAAATATCTACACCACCATCTGTACAAACATGGAAATATCTACAATGTCATCTGTATACACATGGAAATACCTACACGGCAATCTGTGTATAGATGGAAACATCAACACCGCCATCTGTACAAACATGGAAATATCTACACCACCATCTGTATAAACATGGAAATATCTACACTGCGGTCTGTATAAACATGGAAATTTCTACACCGGTATCTGTATAAACATGGAAATATCTACACCACGATCTGTATAAACATGGAAATATATACACCGCTATCTGTATAAACCTGGAAATATATACACCGCTATCTCTATAAACATTGAAGTATCTACAAAGCCATCTGTATAAACATGGAAATACCTACAAAGTCATCTGTATAAACATGGAAATATCTACACAGCCATCTGTATAAACATGGAAATATCTACACAGCCATCTGTATATACATGGAAATATCTACACCGCTATCTGTATAAACATGGAAATATCTACACCGCCTTCTACATATCCATGGAAATGTCTGTGCCGCCTTCTGCATAAACATGGAAATATCTACACGGTCATCTGTGTAAAGATCGAAATATCAACACCACCATCTGTACAAACATGGAAATATCTGCACCGCTATCTGTATAAACATGGAAATATCTACACCGCGGTCTGTATAAACATGGAAATAGTTAAACCGCTATCTGTATAAACATGGAAATATCTACAATGCTATCTCTGTAAACCTGGAAATATCTACACCGTGATCTGTATAAAGATGGAAATATTTACACTGTTATCTGTAGAAACATGGAAATATCTTCACCGTTATCTGTATAAATATGGAAATATCTACACCGCTATCTCTATAAACATGGAAATATCTACACCGCCATCTGTATAAACATGGAAATATCTACACTGCTATCTCTATAAACAAGGAAATATCTACAATGCCATCTGTAAAAACATGGAAATACCTATACAGTCATCTGTATAAACATGGAAATATCTACACCACCATCTGTATAAACATGGAAATATCTACACAGCTATCTCTATAAATATGGAAATACCTACACCGCCATCTGTATAAACATGGAAATACCTACAAAGTCATCTGTATAAACATGGAAATATCTACACAGCCATCTGTATAAACATGGAAATATCTACACAGCCATATGTATAAACATGGAAATATCTACACCGCTATCTGTATAAACATGGAAATATCTACACCGCCTTCTACATATCCATGGTAATATCTGCGCCGCCTTCTGTATAAACATGGAAATATCTACACGGTCATCTGTGTATAGATGGAAATAACAACACCGCCATCTGTACAAACATGGAAATATCTGCACGGCTATGTCTATAAACATGGAAAAAACTACACTGCGGTCTGTATAAACATGGAAATTTCTACACCGGTATCTGTATAAACATGGAAATATCTACACCACGATCTGTATAAACATGGAAATATTTACACCGCTATCTGTATAAACATGGAAATATCTACAAGGCTATCTCTATAAACATGGAAATATCTACAAAGCCATCTGTATAAACATGGAAATACCTACACCGCTGTCTCTGTAAACATGGAAATATGTACAACGCTATGTGTATAAACATGGAAATATCTCCACTGCTGTCTGTATAAGCATGGAAATATCTACACCGTGATCTGTATAAACATGGAAATATCTACACCGCTATCTGTATAAACCTCGAAATATCTACACAGCTATCTCTATAAACATGGAAATACCTACACCGCCATCTGTATAAACATGGAAATACCTACAAAGTCATCTGTATAAACATGGAAATATCTACACAGCCATCTGTATAAACATGGAAATATCTACACAGCCATCTGTATATACATGGAAATATCTACACCGCTATCTGTATAAACATGGAAATATCTACAGCGCCTTCTACATATCCATGGAAATATCTGTGCCGCCTTCTGTATAAACATGGAAATATCTACACGCTCATCTGTGTATAGATGGAAATATCAACACCGCCATCTGTACAAACATGGAAACATCTGCACTGCTATCTCTATAAACATGGAAATATCTACACCGCGGTCTGTATAAACATGGAAATAGCTAAACCGCTATCTGTATAAACATGGAAATATCTACACTGCTATCTCTATAAACATGGAAATATCTACAATGCCATCTGTATACACATGGAAATACCTACACGGCAATCTGTGTATAGATGGAAACACCAACACCGACATCTGTACAAACATGGAAATATCTACACCGCTATCTGTATAAGCATGGAGATATCTACACTGTGGTCTGTATAAACATGGAAATTTCTACACCACGATCTGTAGAAACATGGAAATATTTACACCGCTATCTGTATAAACATGGAAATATCTACACCGCTATCTCTATAAACATGGAAATGACTACAAAGCCATCTGTATAAACACGGAAATACCTACACAGTCATGTGTAGGAACATGGAAAAATCTACACTGCCATCTGTATAAACATGGAAATATCTACAGAGCCCACTGTATAAATATGGAAATATCTGCATAGGCATCTGTATAAACATGGAAATATCTGCACCGCTATCTGTATAAACATGGAAATACCTACACCGCTGTTTCTATTAACATGAAAATATGTATAACGCTATGAGTATAAACATGGAAATATCTCCACTGCTGTCTGTCTAAACATGGAAATACCTACACAGCCATCTGTATAAACATGGAAATACGTACAAAGTCATCTGTATAAACATGGAAATATCTACACAGCCATCTGTATAAACATGGAAATATCTACACAGCCATCTGTATATACATGGAAATACCTACACCGGTATCTGTATAAACATAGAAATATCTACACCACGATCTGTATAAACATGGAAATATTTACACCGCTATCTGTATAAACATGGAAATATCTACACCGCTATCTCTATAAACATGGAAATATCTACACCGCCATCTCTATAAACATGGAAATATCTACACCGTGATCAGTATAAACATGGAAATTTCTACACCGCTATCTGTATAAACATGGAAATATCTCCACCGCTATCTCTATAAACATCGAAATATCCACACCGCCATCTGTATAAACATGGAAATACTTACAAAGTTATCTGTATAAACATGGAAATATCTACACCGCCATCTGTGAAAACATGGAAATACGTATACAGTCATCTGTATAATCATGGAAATATCTACACCGCCATCTGTATAAACATGGAAATATCTACAATGCCATCTGTATACACATGGAAATACCTACACAGTCATGCGTAGGAACATGGAAAAATCTACACTGCCATCTGTATAAACATGGAAATATCTACAGAGCCCTCGGTATAAATATGGAAATATCTGCATAGGCATCTGTATAAACATGGAAATATCTGCACCGCAATCTGTATAAACATGGAAATACCTACACTGCTGTCTCTATAAACATGGAAATATGTACACCGCTATGTGTATAAACATGGAAATATCTCCAGTGCTGTCTGTATAAACATGGAAATATCTACACCGCGATCTGTATAAACATGGAAATATCTACACCGCTATCTGTATAAACATGGATATATCTACACAGCTATCTCTATAAACATGGAAATACCTACACCGCCATCTGTATAAACATGGAAATACCTACAAAGTCATCTGTATAAACATGGAAATATCTACAAAGCCATCTGTATAAACATGGAAATATCTACACAGCCATCTGTATATACATGGAAATATCTACACCGCTATGTGTATAAACATGGAAATATCTACACCGCCTACTACATATCCATGGAAATATCTGCACCACCTTCTGTATAAACTTGGAAATATCTACACGGTCATCTGTGTATAGATGGAAATATCAACACCGCTTTCTGTACAAACATGGAAATATCTGCACCGCTATCTGTTTAAACATGGAAATATCTACACCGCGGTCTGTATAAACATGGAAAAAGCTAAACCGCTATCTGTATGAACATGGAAATATCTACACCGTGATCTGTATAAACATGGAAATATTTACACTGCTATCTGTATAAACATGGAAATATCTACACCGTTATCTGTATAAATATGGAAATATCTACACCGCTATCTCGATAAACATGGAAATATCTACACCGCCATCTGTATAAACATGGAAATATCTACACTGCTATCTCTATAAACATGGAAATATCTACAATGCCATCTGTAAAAACATGGAAATACCTATACAGTCATCTATATAAACATGGAAATATCTACACCACCATCTGTATAAACATGGAAATATCTACAATGCCATCTGTATACACATGGAAATACCAAAACGGCAATCTGTGTATAGATGGAAACAGCAACACCGCCATCTGTACAGACATGGAAATATCTACACCGCTATCTGTATAAACATGGAGATATCTACACTGTGGTCTGTACAAACATGGAAATTTCTACACCGGTATCTGTATAAACATGGAAATATCTACACCACGATCTGTATAAACATGGAAATATCTACACCGCCATCTGTATAAACATGGAAATATCTACACAGCTATCTCTATAAACATGGAAATACCTTCACAGCCATCTGTATAAACATGGAAATACCTACAAAGTCATCTGTATAAACATGGAACTATCTACACAGCCATCTGTATAAACATGGAAATATCTACACAGCCATATGTATAAATATGGAAATATCTACACCGCTATCTGTATAAACATGGAAATATCTACACCGCCTTCTACATATCCATGGAAATATCTGCGCCGCCTTCTGTATAAACATGGAAATATCTACACGGTCATCTGTGTATAGATGGAAATAACAACACCGCCATCTGTACAAACATGGAAATATCTACACCGCGGTCTGTATAAACATGGAAATATCTACACCGCCTTCTACATATCCATGGAAATATCTGCGCCGCCTTCTGTATAAACATGGAAATATCTACACGGTCATCTGTGTATAGATGGAAATATCAACACTGCCATCTGTACAAACATGGAAATAACTGCAGCACTATCTGTATAAACATGGAAATATCTACACCGCGGTCTGTATAAACATGGAAATTTCTACACCGGTATCTGTATAAACATGGAAATATCTACACCACGATCTGTATAAACATGGACCTATCTCCACCGCGATCTCTATTAACATGGAAATATCTACACCGCTATCTCTATAAACATGGAAATATCTACACCGCCATCTGTATAAACATGGAAATATCTACACTGCTATCTCTATAAACACGGAAATATCTACAATGCCATCTGTAAAAACATGGAAATACCTATACAGTCATCTGTATAAACATGGAAATATCTACACCACCATCTGTATAAACATGGAAATGTCTACAATGCCACCTGTATACACATGGAAATACCTACACGGCAATCTGTGTATAGATGGAAACACCAACACCGTCATCTGTACAAACATGGAAATATCTACACCGCTGTCTGTATAAACATGGAGATATCTACACTGTGGTCTGTATAAACATGGAAATTTCTGCACCGGTATCTGTATAAACATGGAAATATCTACACCACGATCTGTATAAACATGGAAATATCTACACCGCTATCTGTATAAACATTGAATTATCTACACAGCTATCTCTATAAACATGGAAATACCTACACCGCCATCTGTATAAACATGGAAATACCTACAAAGTCATCTGTATAAACATGGAAATATCTACACAGCTTTCTGTATAAACATGGAAATATCTACATAGCCATATGTATAAACATGGAAATATCTACACCGCTATCTGTATAAACATGGAAATATCTACACCGCCTTCTACATATCCATGGAAATATCTGCGCCTCCTTCTGTATAAACATGGAAATATCTACACGGTCATCTGTGAATAACTGGAAATATCAACACCGCCATCTGTACAAACATGGAAATATCTGCACCGCTATCTGTATAAACATGGAAATATCTACACCGCGGTCTGTATAAACATGGAAATAGCTAAACCGCTATCTGTATAAACATGGAAATATCTACACTGCTATCTCTATAAACATGGAAATATCTACAATGCCATCTGCAAAAACATGGAAATACCTATACAGTCATCTGTATACACATGGAAATATCTACACCACCATCTGTATAAATATGGAAATATCTACAAGTTCATCTGTATACACATGGAAATACGTACACGGCAATCTGTGTATAGATGGAAACATCAACAGCGCCATCTGTACAAACATGGAAATATCTACACCGCTATCTGTATAAACATGGAAATATCTACACTGCGGTCTGTATAAACATGGAAATTTCTACAGAGCCCTCTGTATAAATATGGAAATATCTGCGTAGGCATCTGTATAAATATGGAAATATCTGCACCGTTATCTGTATAAACATGGAAATAACTACACCGCTGTCTCTATAAACATGGAAATATGTACAACGCTATGAGTATAAACATGGAAATATCTCCACTGCTGTCTGTATAAGCATGGAAATATCTACACCGTGATCTGTATAAACATGGAAATATCTACACCGCTATCTGTATAATCATGGAAATATCTACACAGCTATCTCTGTAAACATGGAAATACCTTCACCGCCATCTGTATAAACATGGAAATACCTACAAAGTCATCTGTATACACATGGAAATATCTACACAGCCATCTGTATAAACATGGAAATATCTACACAGCCATCTGTATATACATGGAAATATCTACACCGCTATCTGTATAAACATGGAAATACCTACACCGCCTTCTACATATCCATGGAAATATCTGTGCCACCTTCTGTATAAACATGAAAATATCTACACGGTCATCTGTGTATAGATGGAAATATCAACACCGCCATCTGTACAAACATGGAAATATCTGCACCGCTATCTGTATAAACATGGAAATATCTAAACTGCTATCTCTATAAACATGGAAATACCTACAATGCCATCTGCAAAAACATGGAAATACATACACAGTCATCTGTATAAACATGGAAATATCTACACCACCATCTGTATAAACATAGAAATATCTACAATGTCATCTGTATACACATGGAAATAACTACACGGCAATCAGTGTATAGATGGAAACATCAACACCGCCATCTGTACAAACATGGAAATATCAACACCGAGGTCTGTATAAACATGGAAATACCTACACCGCTGTCTCTATAAACATGGAAATATGTACACCGCTATGTGTATACACGTAGAAATATCTCCATTGCTGTCTGTATAAACATGGAAATATCTACACCACCTTCTACATATCCATGGAAATATCTGCGCCGCCTTTTGTATAAACATGGAAATATCTACACGGTCATCTGTGTATAGATGGAAATATCAACACCGCCATCTGTACAAACATGGAAATATCTGCACCGCTATCTGTATAAACATGGAAATATCTACACCGCGGTCTGTATAAACATGGAAATAGCTAAACCGCCATCTGTATAAACATGGAAATATCTACACTGCTATCTCTATAAACATGGAAATATCTACAATGCCATCTGTAAAAACATGGAAATACCTATACAGTCATCTGTATACACATGGAAATACCTACACCACCATCTGTATAAACATGGAAATATCTACAAGTTCATCTGTATACACATGGAAATGCCTACACGGCAATCTGTGTATAGATGGAAACATCAACAGTGCCATCTGTACAAACATGGAAATATCTACACCGCTATCTGTATAAACATGGAAATATCTACACTGCGGTCTGTATAAACATGGAAATTTCTACACCGGTATCTGTATAAACATGGAAATATCTACACCACGATCTGTATAAACATGGAAATATTTACACCGCTATCTGTATAAACATGGAAATATCTACAACGCTATCTCTATAAACATGGAAATATCTACAAAGCCATCTGTATAAACATGGAAATACCTACACAGTCATGTGTAGGAACATGGAAAAATCTACACTGCCATCTGTATAAACATGGAAATATCTACAGAGCCCTCTGTATAAATATGGAAATATCTGCGTAGTCATCTGTATAAACATGGAAATATCTTCACCGTTATCTGTATAAACATGGAAATAACTACACCGCTGTCTCTATAAACATGGAAATATGTACAACGCTATGAGTATAAACATGGAAATATCTCCACTGCTGTCTGTATAAGCATGGAAATATCTACACCGTGATCTGTATAAACATGGAAGTATCTACACCGCTATCTGTATAAACATGGAAATATCTACACAGCTATCTCTGTAAACATGGAAATACCTACACCGCCATCTGTATAAACATGGAAATACCTACAAAGTCATCTGTATACACATGGAAATATCTACACAGCCATCTGTATAAACATGGAAATATCTACACAGCCATCTGTATATACATGGAAATATCTACACCGCTATCTGTATAAACATGGAAATATCTACACCGCCTTCTACATATCCATGGAAATATCTGTGCCGCCTTCTGTATAAACATGAAAATATCTACACGGTCATCTGTGTATAGATGGAAATATCAACACCGCCATCTGTACAAACATGGAAACATCTGCACCGCTATCTGTATAAACATGGAAATATCTAAACCGCAGTCTGTATAAACATGGAAAAAGCTAAACCGATATCTGTATAAAAATGGAAATATCTACACTGTTATCTCTATAAACATGGAAATATCTACAATGCCATCTGTAAAAACATGGAAATACCTACACAGTCATCTGTATAAACATGGAAATATCTACACCACCATCTGTATAAACATGGAAATATCTACACAGTTATCTGTATAAATATGGAAATATCTACACCACTATCTCTATAAACTTGGAAATAACTACACCGCCATCTGTATAAACATGTAAATATCTACACTGCTATCTCTATAAACATGGAAATATCTACAATGCTATCTGTAAAAACATGGAAATACGTATACAGTCACCTGTATAAACATGGAAATATCTACACCACCTTCTGTATAAACATGGAAATATCTACAATGCCATCTGTATACGCATGGAAAAACTACACGGCAATCTGTGTATACTTGGAAACATCAACACCGCCGTTTGTACAAACATGGAAATATCTACACCGCTATCCCTATAAACCTGGAAATATCTACACTGCGGTCTGTATAAACATGGAAATATCTACACCGGTATCTGTATAAACATGGAAATATCTACAGCGGTATCTGTATAAACATGGAAATATTTACACCGCTATCTGTATAAACCTGGAAATATCTGCACCGCTATCTCTATAAACATGGAAATATCAACAAAGCCATCTGTATAAACATAGAAATACCTACACAGTCATGTGTAGGAACATGGAAATATCTACACTGCTACCTGTATAAACATGGAAATATCTACACAGCCCTCTGTATAAATATGGAAATATCTACATAGGCATCTGTATAAAAATGGATATATCTGCACCGCCATCTTTATAAACATGGAAATACCTACAAAGTCATCTGTGTAAACATGGAAATATCTACTCAGCCATCTGTATAAACATGGAAATATCTACACAGCCATCTGTATATACATGGAAATATCTACACCGCTACCTGTATAAACATGGAAATAAATACACCTCTATTTGTATAAACAAGGAAATATCAACACCGCCATCTGTTTAAAATGGAAATATATACACAGACATCTGTTTATACATGAAAATATCTACACCGCTTTCTGTATAAACATGCTATTAACTACACCGCTATCTGTATAAATGTGGAAATATTTGCATGGCTATCCCTATAAACATGGTAATATCAACACCGCGATCTGTATAAACATGGAAATATCTACACCATGATCTGTATAAACATGGAAATATCTACACCGTCATCTATATAAACATGGAAATATCTACACCGCCATCTCTATAAACATGGAAATATCTACAACCCTATCTGTATAAACATGGAAATATCCACACCGCTATCTCTATAAACATGGAAAAATCAACAACGCTGTCTCTATGAACATGGAAATATCTACACCGCCATGTCTATAAACATGGAAATACCAAAACCGCGATCAGTATAAACATGGAAATATCTGCACGGCTCTTTGTATAAACATGGAAATATCTACACTGCTATCTCTATAAACATCAAAATATCTACACCGCCATCTGTATAAACATGGAAATACTTACAGAGTTATCTGTATAAACATGGAAATATCAACACCGCCATCTGTATAAACACGCAAATATCTAAACAGCCATGTGTATATACATGGAAATATCTACACCGCTATCTATATAAACATGGAAATAACTACACCGCTATCTGTATAAACATGCAAATATCTCCACTGCTATCTCTATAAACATCGAAATATCTACACTGACATCTGTATAAACATGGAAATACTTACAAAGTTATGTGTATAAACATGGAAATATCTACACCGCCATCTGTATAAACATGGAAATATCCACACAGCCATGTGTACATACATGGGAATATCTACACCGCTCTCTATATAAACATGGAAATATCTACACCGCTCTCTCTATATACATGGAAATATCTACACCGCCATCTACATATCCATAGAAATATCTGCGCCGCCATCTGTATAAACATGGAAATATCTACACCATCATCTGTATAAACATGGAAATATCTACACCGCGATCTGTATTAACATGGAAATATCTACACCGCTATCTGTATAAACCTGGAAATATCTACACAGCTATCTCTGTAAACATGGAAATACCTACACCGCCATCTGTATAAACATGGAAATACCTACAAAGTCATCTGTATAAACATGGAAATATCTACACAGCCATCTGTATAAACATGGAAATATCTACACAGTCATTTGTATATACATGGAAATATCTACACCGCTATCTGTATAAACATGGAAATAACTACACCGCTATTTGTATAAACAAGGAAATGTTTACACCGCCATCTGTTTAAACATGGAAATATACACACAGACATCTGTTTATACATGGAAATATCTACACCGCTATCTGTATAAACATGCTAATAACTACACCGCAATCTGTATAAATGTGGAACTATTTGCACCGCTATCCCTATAAACATTTTAATCTCAACACCGCGATCTGTAAAAACATGGAAATATCTACACCGCTATCTGTATAAACATGGAAATAACTACAGCGCTATTTGTATAAACAAGGAAATATCTCCACCGCCATCTGTTTAAACATGGAAATATATACACAGACATATGTTTATACATGGAAATATCTTCACTGCTATCTGTATAAACATGCTAATAATTACACCGCTATCTGTATAAATGTGGAAATATTTGCACCGCTATCCCTATAATCATTTTAATATCAACACCGCGATCTGTATAAACATGGAAATATCTACACCATGATCTGTATAAACATGGAAGTATCTACACCGAGATCTGTATAAACATGGAAATATCTACACTGTGATCTGTATAAACATGGAAATATCTACACCGCCATCTCTATAAACTTGGAAATATCTACACCCCTATCTGTATAAACATGGAAATATCCACACAGCTATCTCTATAAACATGGAAAAGTCAACACTGCTATCTCTATGAACATGGAAGTATCTACACCGCCATCTCTATAAACATGGAAATATCTACACCGTGATCAGTATAAACATGGAAATATCTACACCGCTATCTGTATAAACATGGATATATCTCCCCTGCTATCTCTATAAACATCGAAATATCTACACAGCCATCTGTATAAACATTGAAATACTTACAAATTTATCTGTATAAACATGGACATATCTTCACTGCTATCTGTATAAAGATGGAAATATCTACACCGTGAGCAGTATAAACATGGAAATATCTACACCGCTATCTGTATAAACATGGAAATATCAACACTGCTATCTGTATCAACATGGAAATATGTATACCGCAATCTCTATAAACATGGAATTATCTACACCACTATCTCTATAAACATAGAAATACCTACACCGCCATCTCTATAAACATGGAAATATCTACACCACTATCTCTACAAGCATATAAATACCTACACCGCCATTTCTATAAACATGGAAATATGTACACCGCCATCTGCATAAACATGGAAATATCTACACCGCCATCTGTATAAACATGGAAATATCTATGCCGCCGTCTGTATAAACATAGAAATATCTACAATGCCATCTGTGGAAAGATGGAAATGTCTACACCGCGATCTGTATAAACTTGGAAATATCTACACCGCAACTTGTATAAACATGGAAATATCTACACCGCTATCTGTATAAACATGGAAACACCTACACCACGATCTGTATAAAAATGGAAATATCTACACTGCTATCTGTATAAACATGGAAATATCTACACCACTAACTGTATAAACATGCAAATACCTACACCGAGATCTCCATAAATATGGAAATATCTACACCGCTATCTCTATAAACATGGAAATGTCTACGCCACTATCTGTATAAACATGGAAATATCTACAAGGCTAACTCTATAAATATTGAAATACCTAAACCGCCTTCTGCATAAACAAGGAAATAACAACACAGTCATCTGTATAAACACGGAAATATCTACAGCGCCATCTGTGAAAACATGGAATTACCTACACCGCCATCAGTATAAACATGGTAATATCTCCACCGCTATCTGTATAAGCATGGAATTATCTCCACTGCTATCTGTTTAAACATGGAAATATCTACACCACGATCTGTATAAACATGGAAATATCTCCACCGCTTTCTGCATAAACATGGAAACATCTACACCGCTATCTGTATAAACATGGAAATATCTACACCGCTATCTGTATAAACATGCAAATATCTACAAAGTTATCGGTGTAAACATGGAAACATCTACTCTGCTATCTGTGTAAACATTGAAATATCTACACTGGTATCTTTGTAAAGATGGAAATATCTACATTGCTCTCTGTGCAAAGATGGAAATATCTACACCGCTATCTTTGTAAACTAGGAAATATCTACACCACAATCTGTGCAAAGATTTAAATATCTACACCGCTATCTGTGTAAACATGGTAATATCTACACCACTCTCTGTATAAACATGGAAATATCTACACTGCTATCTGTATAAACATGGAAATATCTACACCGACATCTGTGAAAACGTGGAAATATCTACACCGCCATCTGAATAAACATGGAAAAATATACACCGCTAACACTATAAACATGGAAATATCTACACCGGTATCTCTATAAGCATGGAAATATCTACACCGCTATCTCTATAAACAAGGAAATAACTCCACCGCTATCTGTATAAACATTGAAACATCTACACAACTATATCTATAAACATGGAATTATCTACACCGCTATCTGTTTAAACATGGAAATGTCTACAACGCTATCTGTGTAAACATGGAAATATCTACACCGCTATCTGTGTAAAGATGGAAATATCTTCTCCACAATCTGTGCAAAGATGGAAATATATTCAACGCTATCTCTATAAACATGGAAATATCTTCACCGCTTTCTGTATACACATGGAAATATCTACACCGCTATCTCTATAATCATGGAAATATCTACACCGCCATCTGTAGAAACATGGAAATCTCTACACAGTCATCTGTATATACATGGAAATATCTACAAAACCATCTCTATAGACATGGAAATATCCACACGACCATGTGTATACACGTGGAAATATCTACACAGCCATCAGTATAAACTTGGAAACACCTGCACCGCTATCTGTATACAGATGGAAATACCTACACCCCTATCTCTATAAACATGGAAATAACTACACCGCTATCTGTATAAAAATGGAAATATGTACACCACTATCTGCATAAACATGGAAATTACTACACTGCCATCTATATAAAGATGGAAATATCTACACCACGAGATGTATAAACATGGAAATATCTACACCGCTATCTGTATAAACATGGAAATACCAACACCACTATCTGTATAAACATGGAAATATCTACAGCGCTGACTGTAAACATGGAAATATCTACCATACTATCTCCATAAACATGGAAATACCTACACCGCCATCTCTATAAACATGGATATATCTACACCACTATCTCTATAAATACAGAAATATCTACAACGCAATCTCAGTAAACATGGAAATATCTACACCTCCATCTGCATAAACATGGAAATATCTACACAGCGATCTGAGTAAAAATGGAAATATCTAAACGGCCATCTGTATAAACGTAGAAATATCTACATTGCCATCTGTAGAAAGATGGAAATATCTACACCGTGATCTGTATAAACATAGAGATATCTACACCTCTTCCTGTATAAACATGGAGATATCTACACCGCTATCTGAATAAATATGGAAATATCCACACCGCAATCTCTTTAAACATGGAAATGTCTACACGGCTATCTGTATAAACATGGAAATATCTACATAGCTATCTGTATGAACTTGGAAATACCTACACTGCCTTTTGTATATACATGGAAATACCTACACAGTCATCTGTATAAACATGGAAATATCTACACCACTATCTGTATAAACGTGGAAATATCTGCACTGCCATCTGTATAAACATGGAAATATCCTCACAGCCATCTCTATAAAGATGGAAATATCTACACCGCTATCCCTATAAACATGGAAATATCGACACCGATATCTGTATAAACATGGAAATATCTACACCGCCATCTGTAAAAATATGGAAATATCTACACAGTCATCTGTATAAACATGGAAATATCTACACCTACATCTGTATAAACACGGAAATATCTACATTGCCACCTGAATACACATGGAAAAGACTACACAGTCATCTCTATAAACATGGAAATATCTACACTGCTGTCTGTGTACACATGGAAATGTCTACAGAGCCATCAGTATAAACTTGGAAACATCTGCACCGCTATCTCTATACACATGGAAATACCTACACTGCAATCTCTATAAACGGAAATATCTACACCGCCATTTCTATAAACATGAAAGTATCTACACCGCCATCTTCATAAACATGGAACTATCTACACTGCCATCTGTGTAAACATGGAAATATCTACACTGCCGTCTGTATAAAGATGGAAATATCTGCACCCCGAGTTGTATAAACATGGAAATATCCACACTGCCATCTGTATAAACAGGGAAATACCAACACCACTATCTGTATAAACGTGGAAATATCAACACTACGATCTGTATAAACATGGAAATATCTACAAGTCTCTCTGTATAAACATGGAAATAAATACACCGCGGTCTGTATAAACATGGAAATATCTATACCGCTCTCTGAATAAACATGGAAATATCTACATTGCTATCTCTATAAATATGGAAATATATACACCGCTATCTCTATAAACATGGAAATATCTATGCCGCCATCTGTACAAACGTGGAAATATCTACACAGCCATCTGCATAAACATGGAAATAACTACACCGCTTTCTCTATACAGATGGAAATAGTTACACAGCTATCTCTATAAACATGGAAATATCTACACCGCCATCTCTATAAACCTGGAAATATCTACACTGACATATTTATAAACATGAAAATATCTACACCGCCATCTCCATAAACATGGAACTATCTACAGCACCATCTGTGTAAAATGGAAATATCTAAACCGCTATCTGTATAAACATGGACATATCTTCACTGCTATCTGTATAAAGATGGAAATATCTACACCGCGAGCAGTATAAACATGGAAATATCTACACCGCTATCTGTGTAAACATGGAAATACCAACACTGCTATCTGTATCAACATGGAAATATGTATACCGCTGTCTGTATAAACATGGAAATATCTACACCACTATCTCTATAAACATGGAGATACCTGCACTGCCATCTCTACAAACATGGAATTATCTACACCACTATCTCTATAAACATAGAAATACCGACACCGCCATCTCTATAAACATGGAATTATCTACACCACTATCTCTATAAACATAGAAATACCTACACCGCCATCTCTATAAACATGGAAATATCTACACCACTATCTCTACAAACATATAAATACCTACACCGACATTTCTATAAACATGGAAATATGTACACCGCCATCTGCATAAACATGGAAATATCTACACCGCCATCTGTATAAACATGGAAACAACTACAACACGATCTGTATAAAAATGGAAATATCTACACTGCTATCTGTATAAACATGGAAATATCTACACTACTAACTGTATAAACATGCAAATACCTACACCGAGATCTCCATAAATATGGAAATATCTACACCGCTATCTCTATAAACATGGAAATGTCTACGCCACTATCTGTATAAACATGGAAATATCTACAAGGCTAACTGTATAAATATGGAAATACCTAAACCGCCTTCTGCATAAACAAGGAAATAACAACACAGTCATCTGTATAAACATGGAAATATCTACAGCGCCATCTGTGAAAACTTGGAATTACCTACACCGCCATCAGTATAAACATGGTAATATCTCCACCGCTATCTGTATAAACATGGAATTATCTCCACGGCTATCTGTTTAAACATGGAAATATCTACACCACGATCTGTATAAACATGGAAATATCTCCACCGCTTTCTGCATAAACATGGAAACATCTACACCGCTATCTGTATAAACATGGAAATATCTACACCGCTATCTGTATAAACATGCAAATATCTACAAAGTTATCTGTGTAAACATGGAAACATCTACTCCGCTATCTGTGTAAACATTGAAATATCTACACTGGTATCTTTGTAAAGATGGAAATATCTACATTGCTATCTGTGCAAAGATGGAAATATCTACACCGCTATCTTTGTAAACTAGGAAATATCTACACCACAATCTGTGCAAAGATTTAAGTATCTACACCGCCATCTGCATAAACATGGAAATATCTACACCGCGATCTGAGTAAAAACGGAAATATCTACACCGCCATCTGTATAAACGTAGAAATATCTACACTGCCATCTGTAGAAAGATGGAAATATCTACACAGTGATCTGTATAAACATGGAGATATCTACACCTCTTTCTGTATAAACATGGAGATATCTACACCGCTATCTGAATAAATATGGAAATATCCACATCGCAATCTCTTTAAACATGGAAATGTCTACACGGCTATCTGTATAAACATGGAAATATCTACATAGCTATCTGTATGAACTTGGAAATACCTACACTGCCTTCTGTATATACATGGAAATACCTACACAGTCATCTGTATAAACATGGAAATATCTACACCACTATCTGTATAAACGTGGAAATATCTGCACTGCCATCTGTATAAACACGGAGATATCCTCACAGCCATCTCTATAAAGATGGAAATATCTACACCGCTATCCCTATAAACATGGAAATATCGACACCGATATCTGTATAAACATGGAAATATCTACACCGCCATCTGTAAAAATATGGAAATATCTACACAGTCATCTGTATAAACATGGAAATATCTACACCTACATCTGTATAAACATGGAAATATCTACACTGCCATCTAAATACACATGGAAAAGACTACACAGTCATCTCTATAAACATGGAAATATCTACAACGCTAACTCTATAAACATGGAAAACCTATACCGCTATCTGCATAAACATGGAAATATCTACACCGCTATCTGCATAAACATGGAAATACCTACACTGACATCTCTAGAAAGATGGAAATACCTACACCGCGAGCTGTATAAACATGGAAATATCTACAACGCTATCTGTATAAACCTGGACATACCAACACCACTATCTCTATAAACGTGGAAATATCTACACTGCTATCTGTATAAATATGGAAATATCTATAACGCTATCTCTATAAACATGGAAATACCTACACCGCCAACTTTATGAACATGGAGATATCTACACTGCTATCTCTATAAACATGAAAATATCTTCACCGCTATCTGTATAAACATGGAATTATCTACATGGCCATCTCTATAAACATGGAAATATCTACGCGGCCATCTGAATAAACATGAAAACATCTACACCGCCATCTGTATAAACATAGAAATATCTTCACTGCCATCTGTAAAAACATGGAAATACCTACACAGTTATCTGTTCAAACATGGAAACATCTACACCACTATCTGTGTAAACATGGAAATATCTACACCGCAATCTGTCTTAAAAGGAAATATCTACACCGCTATCTTTGTAAAGATGGAAATATCTACATCACAGTCTGTGCAAAGATGGAAATAACTAAACACCTATCTGTGTAAACATGGTAATATCTACACCGCTGTCTCTATAAACATGGAAATATCCACACCGCTATCTGTATATTCAAGGAAATATCTACACCGCCATCTCTAAAAACATGGAAATATCTACACCGCAATCTGTATAAACATGGAAATACCTACACAATCATCTGTATAAACATGGTGACATCTACACAGCTATCTGTATAGTCTTGGAAATATCTACACCGCTATCAGTATAAACATGGAGATATCTACAACGCTATTTGTGTAAACATGGAAATGTCTACACAGCTATCTGTGTAAACATGGAAATATCTACACCGCTATTTGTGTAAAGATGTCAATATCTGCACTGCAATCTGTGCAAACATGGAAATATTTACACCGCTATCTCTATAAACATGGAAATATCTGCACCGCTATCTCTATAAGCATGGAAATATCTACACAGTCATCTGAATATACTTGGAAATATCTACACCAACATCTCTATAAACATGGAAATATCTACACTGCCATGTGTATACTCATGGAAATATCTACAAAGCCATCAGTATAAACTTGGAAACATCTGCACCGCTATCTGAATACACATGGAAATACCTACACTGCTATCTCTATAAACATGGAAAGATATACACTACTATCTGTATAAACATGGAAATATCTACTCTGTTATCTGCATAAACATGGAAATACCTACACTGCCATCTGTATAAACATGGAAATACCTGCACCGCGAGCAGAATAAACATGGAAATGTCTACACCGCTAAGTGTATATACATGGAAATATCAACACCACTATCTGTATAAGCATGGAAATATCTACACCGCTATCTGAATAAACATGGAAATATCTAATCCACTGTCTTTATAAACATGGAAATACCTACACCACCATCTCTATAAACATGGAATTACATTCACCGCTATCTCCATATACATAGAAATATCTACACCGCCATCTCTATAAACTTGGAAATATCTACACCGCCGTCTGCATAAACATGGAAATATCTACACCGCTATCTGTATAAAAATGGAAATATCTACACCTCTACCTGTATAAACATGCAAATATCTACACCACTATCTGTATAAACATGGAAATATCTACACCGCTATCTGTATAAAGTTGGAAATATCTACACCGTGATCTGTATAAACAGGTAAATATCTCCATGGCCATTTGTATAAACATGGAAATA
Source organism: Pan troglodytes (assembly GCF_028858775.2). Lineage (NCBI taxonomy): Eukaryota > Metazoa > Chordata > Mammalia > Primates > Hominidae > Pan > Pan troglodytes. Next base: position 9,598,869 of record NC_072417.2, read on the forward strand.
TCTCCACCGCTATCTGTATAAACATGGAAATATCTACAACGCTATCTGTATAAACATGGAAATATCTACAACACTATCTGTGTAAACATGGAAATATCTACACAGCTATCTGTGTAAACATGGAAATATGTACAGTGCTATCTGTGTAAAGATGGAAATATCTACACCTCAATCTGTGCAAATATGTAATTATCTACACCGCCATCTCTGTAAACATGGAGATATCTACACCGCTATCTGTGTACACATGGAAATATCTACACCACTATCTGTATAAACATAGAAATATCTACACCACTGTCAGTATAAACATGGAAATATCTACACCATCTGTATAAACATGGAAATATCTACACCGCCATCTGAATAAACATGGAAATATCTACACCGCTATCTGTATAAATATGGAAGTATCTACACCGCTATCTGCATAAACATGGAAATATCTACACCACGATCTGTATAAACATGGAAATATCTCCACCGCTATCTGTATAAACATGGAAACAACTACACCGCTACCTGTATAAACATTGAAATATCTACACCTCTGTCTGTATAAACATGGAAATATCTATAACACTATCTGTGTAAACATGGAAATATCTACACCGCTATCTTGGTAAAGATGGAAATATCTACACAGCAATCTCTGCAAATATGGAAATATCTAAACCACTATCTGTGTAAACATGGTAATATGTACACCACTGTCTGTATAAACATGGAAATATCCACAACGCTATCTGTATATACATGGAAATATCTACGACGCCATCTGCAAAAACATGGAAATATCTACACCTCAATCTGTATAAACAAGGAAATACCTACACAATCATCTGTATAAACATGGTGACATCTACGCAGCTATCTGTATACTCATGGAAATATCTACACCGCTGTCAATATAAACATGGAAATATCTACAACACTATCTGTGTAAACATGGAAATGTCTCCACAGCTATCTGTGTAAACATGGAAATATCTACACCGCTATTTTTGTAAAGATGGATATATCTGCACCGCAATCTGTGCAAACATGGAAATATTTACACCGCTATCTCTATAAACATGGAAATATCTGCACCGCTATCTGTATAAACATGGAAATATCTACATCGCTATCTCTATAAACATGGAAATATCTACACCGCCATCTGTATAAACATGGAAATGTCTACACAGTCATCTGTATATACATGGAAATATCTACACCACCACCTCTATAAACATGGAAATATCTACACTGCCATGTGTATACACATGGAAATATCTACACAGCCATCAGTATAAACTTGGAAACATCTGCACCGCTATCTGAATACACATGGAAATACCTACACCACTATCTCTATAAACCTGGAAAGATCTAAACTGCTATCTGTATAAACATGGAAATATCTATGCCGCTATCTGCATAAACATGGAAATACCTACACTGCCTTCTGTATAAACATGGAAATACCTGCACCGGGAGCTCAATAAACATGGAAATGTCTACACCGCTATGTCTATCAACACGGAAATATGAACAACACTATCTGTATAAGTATGGAAATATGTACACCGCTATCTGAATAAACATGGAAATACCTACACCACCATCTCTATAAACATGGAATTATCTACACCGCGATCTCTATAAACATAGAAATATCAACACCGCCATCTCTAGAAACATGGAAATATCTACACCGCCATCTGCATAAACATGGAAATATCTACACCGTGATATGTATAAATATGGAAACATCTACACCGCTATCTGTATAAACAAGGAAATATCTACGCCGCTGTCAGTATAAACATGGAAATATCTACAACACTATCTGTGTAAACATGGAAATATCTACACAGCTATCTGTGTAAACATGGAAATATCTATACCGCTATCTGTATAAACATGGAAACATATACACCACGATCTGTATAAAAATGGAAATACCTACACAGTCATCTGTATAAACATGGAAATATCTACACCACTATCTGTATAAACATGGAATATTTACATGGCCATCGGTGAAAACACGGATATCTCTGCACAACCATCTCTATAAACATGGAAATATCTACACTACTATCTGTATAGACATGGAAATATCTACACATCCATCTGTATAAACATGGAAATATCTACACTGCCATCTGTATACACATGGAAATATGTACACTGCCATCTGTATAAACATGGAAATATCTACACCGCTATCTCTATAAACATCGAAATAACTACACCGCCATCTGTATAAACATGGAAATATCTACACCACTATCTGTATAAAGATGGAAACATCTACACAGCTATCTTTATAAACATAGAAATCACTACATCGCTATCTGTATAAACATGGAAATATCTACAACACTATCGAAGTAAACATGGAAATATCTACACCGCAATCTGTGCAAAGATGTAAAGATCTACACCGATATCTCTATTATCATGGAAATATCTACACTGCCATCTGTATAAACTTGGAAATATCTACACAGCCATCTCTATAAACATGGAAATATGTACACTGCTATCTGTACAAACATGGAAATAACCACACGGTTATCTGTATAAACATGGAAATATCTACACCGCCATCTGTAAAAACATGAAAATACCTACACAGTCATCTGTATAAACATGGAAATATCTACAACTCCATCTCTATAAACCTGGAAATATCTACACTGCCATCTCTATAAACATGGAAATATCTACACTGACATCGGTATAAATATGGAGATATCTACACCGCTATCTCTATAAACATGGAAATACCTACACAGCTATCTGTATCAACATGGAAATATCTACACCGCTATCTGTAGAAACAAGGAAATATCTACACCGCTATCTGTATAAACTTGGAAATATCTACACCTCTACCTGTATAAACATGGAAATACCTCCACTGCCATCTGTATACACATGGAAATATCTACACTGCCATCTGTATAAACATGGAAATATCTGCACCGCTATCTCTATAAACATGGAAATAGCTATACCGCTATCTGTATAAACATTGAAATATCTACACCGCTATCTGCATGAACATGAAAATACCTACACTGCCATCTGTATAAGTATGGAAATATCTGCTCCGCGAGCAGTATAAATATGGAAATATCTACGACACTATCTGTGTCAACATGGAAATATCTACACATCTGTCTGTGTAAACATGCAAATATGTACACCGCTATCTGTGTGAAGATGGAAATATCTACACCGCAATCTGTGCAAATATGGAAATATCTACACCTCTATCTTTGTAAACATGGAAATACCTAGAACGCTATCTGTATAAACATGGAAATATCTATACCACTATCTGTATAAACATGGAAATATCTACACTGCCATCTGTATAAACATGGAAATATCTACACAGCCTTCTCTATAAACATGGAAATATCTACACCACTACCTCCATAAACATGGAAGTAACCACACCGCTGTCTGTATAAACATGGAAATATCTGCACCGCCATCTGTAAAAACATGGAAATACCTACACAGTCATCTGTATAAACATGGAAATATCTGCACCGCTATCTCTATAAACATGGAAATAGCTCTACCGCTATCTGTATAAACATGGAAATATCTACACCGCTATCTTCATGAACATGGAAATACCTACACTGCCATCCGTATAAGGATGGAAATATCTACTCCGCGAGCAGTATAAATATGGAAATATCTACACCGCTATCTCTATAAACATAGAAATATCTACACTGCCATCTCTATAAACATGGAAATATCTACACCGCCCTCTGCATAAACATGGAAATATCTACAACGACACCTGTATAAACATGGAAATGTCTACACCGCTATCTGCATAAATATGGAAATATCTACACCGCTATGTCTATAAACATGGAAATAGCCACACCGCTATCTGTATAAACATGGAAATATTTACACTGCCATCTGTAAAAACATGGAAATACCTACACAGCGAGCAGTATAAATATGGAAATATCTACACCGCTATCTCTATAAACATAGAAATATCTACACCGCCATCTCTATAAACATGGAAATATTTACATGGCCATCTGCATAAACATGGAAATATCTACAGCATCATCTGTATAAACACGGAAATATCTACACCGCTATCTGTATAAATATGGAAATATCTACACGGCTATCTCTGTAAACATGGAAATATCTACACCGCTATCAGTATAAACATGGAAATATCTACATGGCTATCTCTATAAACATGGAAATATCTTCACCCCCATCTTTATAAACGTGGAAATAACTACACAGTCATCTGTATAAACCTGGAAATATCTACACAACTATCTCTATAAACATGGAAATATCTACACCACTATCTCTATAAACATGGAAATATCTACACTGCCATCTGTATAAACATGCAAATATCTACAAAGCCATCTCTATAAACATGCAAATATGTACATCGCTATCTGTATAAACATGGAAACAGCCACACCGCTATCTGTATAAACATGGAAATATCTACACCGCTATCTGTATAAACATGGAAATATCTACACCGCTATCTGTATAAACATGGAAATATCTACACTGCAATCTCTGTAAACATGGAAATATCTACAACACTATCTGTGTAAACATGGAAATATCTACACCGCTGTCTGTATAAACATGCAAATATGTACACTGCTATCTGTGTGAAGATGGAAATATCTACACCGCTATCTGTGCAAATATGGAAATACCTACACCTCTATCTCTGTAAACATGGAAATATCTACAACGCTATCTGTATAAACATGGAAATATCTACACTGCCATCTTTACAAACAAGGAAATATCTACACAGCCATCTCTATAGACTTGGAAATATCTACACCGGTATCTCTATAAACCTGGACATAGCCACACCGCTACCTGTATAAACATGGAAATATCTACACCGCCATTTGTAAAAATACGGAAATATCTACACAGTCAACTCTATAAACTTGGAAATATCTACACCGCTATCACTATAAACATGGAAATACCTACACCGCTGTCTGTATAAACATGGAAATATCTACACCGCTATCTGCATGAACATGGAAATAACTACACTGCCATCTGTATAAAAATGGAAATATCTACACCGCGAGCAGTATAAGTATGGAAGTATCTACACCGCTATCTCTGTAAAATTACAAATATCTAATCTGCCATCTCTATAAACATGGAAATTTCTACACCGCCATCTGCATAAACATGGAAATATCTACACCGCTATCTGTATAAACATGGATATATCTGCATGGCTATGTTTATAATCATGGAAATATCTACACCGCCATCTGTATAAACATGGATATATCTACACATTCATCTCTATAAACATGGAAATATCGACATCGCTATCTGTATAAACATGGAAATAGCCACACCGCTATCGGTATAAACATGGAAATATTTACACCGCTATCTGTATAAACATGGAAATATCTACACCGCTCTCTTTATAAACAATGAAATATCAACACCGCAATCTTTATAAACATGGAAATATCTACAACACTATCTGTTTCAACATGGAGATATCTACACAGCTGTCTGTGTCAACATGCATATATGTACACCGCTATCTGTGTGAAGATGGAAATATGTACACTTCTATCTCTGTAAACATGGAAATATCTACACCGCTATCTGTAAAAACAAGGAAATATCTACACCACTATCTGTATAAACATGGAAATATCTACACCACTATCTGTATAAACATGGATATATCTACAACACTATCTGCATACGTATGGAAATATCTACACCGCTATCTCTATAAATATGGAAATATCTACAACGATATCTTTGAAAACATGGAAATATCTACACCGCCATCTGTATATACATGGAAATACTTACACAGTCATCTGTATAAACTTGGAAATATGTAGATATACCACTATCTGTATAAACATGGAAATATCCACACTGCCATCTGTATTCACATGGAAATATCTACACAGCCATCTCTATAAACATGGAAATATCTACACTGCTATCTCTATAAACATTGAAATAGCCACACCACTACCTGTATAAACATGGAAATATCTACATCGCCATCTGTAATAAAATGGAAATATCTACAGAGTCATCTGTATAAACATGGAAATATCTACACCGCTATCTCTATAAACATGGAAATACGTACACCGCTATCTGTATAAACATGGAAATAACTACACCGCTATCTACACAAATATGGAAATATCTACACTGCTATCTTTATAAACATGGAAATATCTACACCACCATCTGTATATACATGGAAATACCTACACAGTCGTCTGTATAAACATGGAAATATCTATACCACTATCTGTATAAACATGGAAATAGCTACACCGCTATCTGTATAAATATGGAAATATCTACACCGCTATCTCTATGAACATGGAAATGTCTACTCGGCTATCTGTATAAACATGGAAATAGCTACATGGCTAAATCTATAAATATGGAAATAACTACACTGCCGTCTTTGTAAACTTGGAAACATCTACACCGCCCTCTGTATAAATATGGAAATATCTGCATAGGCATCTGTATAAACATGGAAATATCTGCACCGCTATCTGTATAAACATGGAAATACCTACACCGCTGTCTCTATAAACATGGAAATACGTACACCACTATGTGTATAAACATGGTAATATCTGCACTGCTGTCTGTACAAACATGGAAATACCTCCACCTATATCTGTATAAACATGGAAATATCTACAGCGCCATCTCTATAAACATTGAAATATCTACACTGCCATCTGTAAAAACATGGAAATATCTACACCGCCATGTACACATCCATAGAAATATCTGTGCCGCCATCTGTATAAACAAGGAAATATCTACACGGTCTTCTGTGTATAGATGGAAATATCAATAACGCGATCTGTAAAAACATGGAGATATCTTCACCACGATCTGTATAAACATGGAAATATCTACACCGATATCTGTATAAACATGGTAATATCTACACCGATATCTGTATAAACATGGTAATATCTACACCACCATCTATATAAACATGGAAATACCTACAATACCATCTGTATACACATGGAAATATCTACACAGACATCTCTGTAAATATAAAAATATCTACACCGCCATCTCTTTAAACATGGAAATATCTACAGCGCGATCAGTATAAACATGGAAATATCTACACCGCTATCTCTATAAACATGGAAATATCTCCACTGCTATCTCTATAAACATTGAAATATCTACACCGCCATCTGTATAAACATGGAAATACTTACAAAGTTATCTGTATAAACATGGAAATATCTACACTGCCATCCTTATAAACACGGAAATATCTACACAGACATGTGCATATACATGGAAATACCTACACCGCTATCTATATAAACATGGAAATGACTACACCGCTAACTGTATAAACATGAAAATATCTACACCGCCATGTACATATCCATAGAAATATCTGTGCCGCCATCTGTATAAACATGTAAATATCTACACGGTCTTCTGTGTATAGATGGAAAAATCCACATCGCCATCCGTACAAACATGGAAATATCTGCAACGCTATCTGTATAAACATGGAAATATCTACACCACGGTCTGTATAAACATGGAAATATCTACACCGCTATCTGTATAAACATGGAAATATCTACACCGCTATCTCTATATACATGGAAATATCTACACCATGATCTGTATAAACATGGAAATATTTACACCGCTATCTGTATAAACATGGAAAAATCTACATAGTTATCTATATAAATATGGAAATATCTACACCGCTATCTCTATAAACATGGAAATATCTACACCGCCATCTGTATAAACATGGAAATATCTACACTGCTATCTCTATAAACATGGAAATATCTACAATGCCATCTGTAAAAACATGGAAATACCTATACAGTCATCTGTATAAACATGGAAATATCTACACCACCGTCTGTATAAACATGCAAATATCTACAATGCCATCTGTATACACATGGAAATACCTACACGGCAATCTGTGTATAGATGGAAACATCAAAACCGCCATCTGTACAAACATGGAAATATCTACACCGCTATCTCTATAAACATGGAAATACCTACACTGCGGTCTGTATAAACATGTAAATATCTACACCGGTATCTGTATAAACATGGAAATATCTACACCACGATCGGTATAAACATGGAAATATATACACCGCTATCTGTATAAACATGGAAATATCTGCACCTCTACCTCTATAAACATGGAAATATCTACAAAGCCATCTGTATAAACATGGAATTACCTACACAGTCATGTGTATAAACATGGAAATATCTACACCGCAAACTGTATAAACATGGAAATATCTACACCGCTATCTGTATAAATATGAATTATCTAAACCGCTATCTCTATAAAAATGGAAATATCTACACTGCTATCTGTATAAACATGGAAATATCCTCACTGCTAAGTCTATGAACATGGATATATCTACACCGCTATCTCTATAAACCTGGAAATATCTACACCACCATCTCTATAAACTTGGAAATATCTACTCCGCCATCTGTATAAACATGGAAATATCTACTGCGCTATCTGTATAAACATGGAAATATCTACACCGCTATCTGTATAAACATGGAAATATCTACACTGCGATCTGAATAAACATGTGAACATCTACACCGCGATTTGTATAAACATGGAAATATCTACACCGCGATCTGTATAAACATGGAAATATCTACACCGCCAACTGTATAAACATGGAAATATCTACACAGCTATCTCTATAAACATGGAAATATCTACACCGCCATCTGTATAAACATTGAAATATCTACACTGCCATCTGTAAAAACATGGAAATATCTACAGAGTCATCTGAATAAACATGGAAATATCTACAACACCATCTGAATAAACATGGAAATACCTACAATACCATCTGTATACACATGGAAATATCTACACAGACATGTGTATAAATATGGAAATACCTACACCGCCATCTGTATAAACATGGAAATATCTACACTGCCATCTGTAGGAAGATGGAAATATCTACACCGCTATCTCTACAAATATGGAAATGTCTACACCGCCATCTCTATAAACATGAAAATGTCTACACTGCCATCTCCATAAAGATGGAAGTATCTACTCCGCCATGTCTATAAACACGGAAATATCTACACCACCATCTGTGGAAACATGGAAATATCTACACCGCTATCTGTATAAACATGGAAATATCTACACCGCCATCTGCATGTCCATGGAAATATCTACACCGCCATCTGTATAAACATGGAAATATCTACACGGCCATGTATGTATAGATGGATATATCAACACCGCCATCTGTACAAACATGGAAATATCTACACCGCTATCTCTATAAACATGGAAATATCTGCACTGCCATATGTAAAAACATGGAAATACCTATACAGTCATCTGTATAAACATGGAAATATCTACAATACCATCTGTATACACATGGAAATATCTACACAGCCATCTGTATAAACATGTAATTATCTACACTGCTATCTCTATAAACATGGAAATATCTACACTGCCATCTCTATAAACATGAAAATATCTACACTGCCATCTCCATAAACATGGAACTAACTCCTCCACCATCTGTATAAACATGGAAACATCTACACCGCCATCAGTGTGAATAAGGAAATATCTACAATGCCATCTGTACAAAGATATAAATATCTGCCCCGCGAGCTGTATAAACATGGAAATATCTACATCGCTATCTGTATAAACGTGGAAATACCAACACCGCTATCGGTATAAACATGGAAATATCTACAACGCCATCTATATAAAATGGAAATATCTACACCACTATCTGTATAAACATGGAAATATCTACACTGCGATCTTTACAAACATGGAAATATCTACAGCGTGATCTGTGTAAACATGGAGATATCTTCACCACGATCTGTATAAACATGGAAATATCTACACCGCAATCTGTATAAACATGTTAATATCTACACCACCATCTATATAAACATGGAAATACCTACACAACCATCTGTATAAACATAGAAATATCTACAATGCCATCTGTAGAAAGATGGAAATATCTACACCGCAATCTGTGTAAACATGGAAATATCTACAACGATATCTGTAAAAACATGGAAATATCTACACCGCTATCTGTATAAACATGGAAATAACTACATCGCGATCTGTATAAACATGGAAATACCTACACCGCGGTCTGCATAAACATGGAAATATCTACACCGCTATCTGTATATACATGGAAATATCTACAAAGCTATCTCCATAAACATGGAAATATCTACACCACCATCTGCATGAACTTGGAAATACCTACAAAGTCATCTGTATAAACATGGAAATATCTACAAAGACATCTGTATAAACCTGGAAATATCTACACAGCCATCTGTATATACATGGAAATATCTACACCGCTATCTGTATAAACATGGAAATAACTACACCGCTATTTGTATAAACAAGGAAATATCTACACCGTGATCTGTATAAACATGGAAATATTTATACCGCTATCTGTATAAACATGGAAATTTCTACACCGTTATCTGTATAAATATGGAAATATCTACACCGCTATCTCTATAAACATGGAAATATCTACACAGCCATCTGTAGAAACATGGAAATACCTATACAGTCATCTGTATAAACATGGAAACATCTACACCACCATCTGTAAAAACATGGAAATATCTACAATGCCATCTGTATACACATGGAAATACCTACACGGCAATCTGTGTATAGATGGAAATATCAACACCGCCATCTATTCAAACTTGGAAATATCTACACCGCTATCTCTATAAACATGGAAATATCTACACTGCGGTCTGTATAAACATGGAAATATCCACACCGGTAACTGTATAAACATGGAAATATCTACTCCGCGATCCGTATAAACATGGAAATATATACACCGCGATCTGTATAAACATGGAAATATCTTCACCACGATCTGTATAAACATGGAAATATCTACACCGCTATCTGTATAAACATGGACATATCTACACCGCGATCTGTATAAACATGGACATATCTACATCGCGATCTGTATAAACATGGAAATATCTACACCACTATCTGTGTAAACATGGAAATAACTACAAAGCTATCTCTATAAACATGGAAGTATCTACACCGCCTTCTGTATAAACATGGAAATACCTACAAAGTCATCTGTATAAACATGGAAATATCTACATAGCCATCTGTATAAACAAGGAAATATCTACACAGCCATCTGTATATACATGGAAATATCTACACCGCTATCTGCATAAACATGGAAATAACTACACCGCTTTTTGTATAAACAAGGAAATATCTACACCGTGATCTGTATAAACATAGAAATATCTACACCGCCATCTCTATAAACACGGAAATATCTACACCCCTATCTGTATAAACATGGAAATATCCACACCGCTATCTCTATAAACATGGAAAAATCAACACCGCTATCTCTATGAACATGGAAATATCTACACCACCATCTCTATAAACTTGGAAATATCTACAGTGCCATCTCTATAAACATTGAATTATCTACACTGTCATCTGTAAAAACATGGAAATATCTACACAGTCATCTGAATAAACATGGAAATATCTCCACAACCATCTGTATAAACATGGAAATAGCTACAATAACATCTGTATACACATGGAAATATCTACACAGACATCTGTATAAATATGGAAATATCTACACCCCCATCTGTATAAACATGGAAATATCTACCCTGCCATCTGTAGAAAGATGCTAATATCTTCACCGCTATCTCTATAAATATGGAAATATCTACACCGCCATCTCTATAAACATGAAAATATCTACACTGCCATCTCCATAAAGATGGAAGTTTCTACTCCACCATGTGTATAAACACGGAAATATCTACACCATCATCTGTGTAAACATGGAAATATCTACACCGCTATCTGCATAAACATGGAAATAACTACACCGCCATCTGCATGTCCATGGAAATATCTACGCCGCCATCTGTATAAACATGGAAATATCTACACGGCCATCTGTGTATAGATGGAAATATCAACACCGCCATCAGTACAAACATGGAAATATCTACACCGCTATCTCTATAAACATGGAAATATCTGCAATGCCGTCTGTAAAAACATGGAAATACCTACACAGTCATCTGTATGAACCTGGAAATATCTACACTGTCATCTATATAAACATGGAAATATCTACAAAGAACTCTGTATAAACATGGAAATATCGACACAGCCATCTGTATAAACATGGAAATATCTACACCGCTATCTGTATAAACATGGAAATATCTACAACGCTATGTGTATTATCGTGGAAATATCTCCATTGCAATCTGTACAAACATGGACATATCTCCACCGCAATCTGTATAAACATGAAAATATCTACACCGCTATCTCTATAAACATGAAAATATCTACATTGCCATCTGTACAAACATGGAAATACCTACACAGTCATCTGTAGAAATATGGAAATATCAACACCGCTATCTCTGTAAACATGAAAATACTTACACCACCATCTCTATAAACATGGAGATATTTACACCGCTATCTCTATAAACATAGAAATAACTACACCGCCATCTCTATAACCATGGAAATATCTACACCGCCATCTGTATAAACTTGGAAATATCTACACTGACATCTGTAGGAAAATGGAAATGTCTACAAAGCGATCTATATAAACGGGAATTTCTACACCGCTACCTGTATAAACATGGAAATATCTACACCGTTATCTGTATCAACATGGAAATAACTATACCGCAATCTGTATAAACACGGAAATATCTACAATGCTATCTCTGTAAACATGGAAATATCTACAGAGCTCTCTGTGTAAACTTGGAAATAACTACACCGCTATCTGTGTAAATTTGGCAATACCTACACAGCAATCTGTGCAAAGATGTAAATACCTACACCGCTATCTCTGTAAACATGGAAATATCTACACCGATATCTGTATAAACATGGAAATATCTACACTGCCATCTGTATAAACATGGAAATATCTACAGCGCCATCTGTATAAACATGGAAATATCTACACCGCCATCTGTACACACATGGAAATATCCACACAGCCATTTGTATAAACATGTAAATATCTACACCGGTATCTGTATAAACATGGAAATATCTATACCACGATCTGTATAAACATGGAAATATTTACACCGCTATCTGTATAAACATGGAAGTATCTACACCGCTATCTGTATATGCATGGAATAAACTACACTGCTATCTGTGTAAAAATGGAAGTATCTACACAGCTATCTCTATGAACATGGAAATATCTTCACCGCAATCTGTATAAATATGAAATATCTAAACAACTATCTCTATAAAAATGGAAATATCTACACTGATATCTGTATAAACATGGAAATATCCTCACTGCTGTCTCTATGAACATGGATATATCTACACCGCTATCTGTATAAACATGGAAATATCTACACCGCCATCTCTATAAACATGGAAATATCTACACCGCCATCTGTATAAACATGGAAATATCTGCAGCGCTATCTGTATAAACATGGAAATATCTACACCGCTATCTGTATAAACATGGAAGTATCTAAACTGTGAGCTGTATAAACATGGAAATATATACACCGCGATTTGTATAAACATGGAAATATCTACACCGCGATCTGTATAAACATGGAAATATCTACACCGCCATCTGTATAAACATGGAAATACCTACAAAGTCATCTGTAGAAACATGGAAATATCTACACAGCCACCGGTATAAACATGGAAATATCTACACAGCCATCTGTATATACATGGAAATATCTACACCGCTATCTGTATAAACATGGAAATAGCTACACCGCTATCTGTAAAAACATGGAAATATTTACACCACCATCTACACATCCACAGAAATATCTGCGCCGCCATCTGTATGAACATGGAAATATCTGCAATGCTCTCTGTATAAACATGGAAATATCTACACCGCGGTCTGTATAAACATGGAAATATCTACACCGTTATCTGTATAAATATGGAAATATCTACACTGCTATCTCTATAAACATGGAAATATCTACACCGCCATCTGTATATACATGGAAATATCTACACTGCTATCTCTATAATCATGGAAATATCTACAATGTCATCTGTAAAAAGATGGAAATACCTATACAGTCATCTGTATAAACATGGAAATATCTACACCACCATCTGTATAAACATGGAAATATCTACAATGCCATCTCTATACACATGGAAATAACTACGCGGCAATCTGTGTATAGATGGAAATATCAACACCGCCATTTGTACAAATATGGAAATACCAACACCGCTATCGGTATAAACATGGAAATATCTACAACGCCATCTACATAAACATGGAAATATCTACACCGCTATGTCTATAAACATGGAAATACCTACACCGCTATCTCTATAAACATGGAAATATCTACACCGCTATCTGTATAAACATGGAAATATCTACACCGCTATCTGTATAAACATGGAAATATCTACACCGCGATCTGTATAAACATGGAAATATTTTCACCACGATCAGTATAAACATGGAAATATCTACACCGCCATCTGTATAACATGGAAATACTTACAAAGTTATCTGTATAAACATGGAAATATCTACACAGCCATGTGTATATACATGGAAATACCTACACCGCTATCTATATAAATATGGAAATAACTACATCTCTACCTGTATAAACATGGAAATATCTACACCGGCATCTACATATCCATGGAAATATCTGTGCCGCCATCTGTATAAACATGGAAATATCTACACGGTCATCTGTGTATAGATGGAAATAGCAACACCGCCATCTGTACAAACACAGAAATATCTGCACCGCTATCTGTATAAACATGGGAATATCTACACCGCGGTCTGTATAAACATGGAAATATCTACACCGCTATCTGCATAAACATGGAAATATCTACACCGCTATCTCTATAAACATGGAAATATCTACAGCATGATATGTATAAACATGGAAATACTTACACCGCTCTCTCTATAAACATGGAAATTTCTACACCGTTATCTGTATAAATATGGAAATATCTACACCGCTATCTCTATGAACATGGAAATATCTACACCGCCACCTGTATAAACATGGAAATACCTATACAGTCATCTGTATAAACATGGAAATATCTACAATGCCATCTGTATACACATGGAAGTACCTACACGGCAATCTGTGTATAGATGGAAACATCAACACCGCCATCTGTACAAACATGGAAATATCTACACTACTATCTCTATAAACATGGAAATATCTAAACTGCGGTCTGTATAAACATGGAAATATCTACACCGGTATCTGTATAAACATGGAAATATCTACACCATGATCTCTATAAACATGGAAATATGTACACCGCTATCTGTATAAACATGGAAATATCTACACCACGATCTGTATAAACATGGAAATATATACACCGCTATCTGTATAAACATGGAAATATCTGCACCGCAATCTCTATAGACATTGAAATATCTACAAAGTCATCTGTATATATATGGAAATATCTACACAAACATCTCTATTAATATGGAAATATCTACACCGCCATCTGTATAAACATGGATATATCTACACTGCCATCTGTAGAAAGATGGAAATATCTACAACGCTATCTCCATAAATATGGAAATATCTACACCGCCATCTCTATAAACATGAAAATATCTACACTGCCATCTCCATAAAGATGGAAGTATCTACACCGCCATGTGTATAAACACGGAAATATCTACACCACCATCTGTGTAAACATGGAAATATCTACACCGCCATCTGCATGTCCATGGAAATTTCTACGCCGCCATCTGTATAAACCTGGAAATATCTACACGGCCATCTGTGTATAGATGGAAATATCAACACCGCCATCTGTACAAACATGGAAATATCTACACCGCTATCTCTATAAACATGGAAATATCTGCACTGCCATCTGAAAAAACATGGAAATACCTATACAGTCATCTGTATAAACATGGAAATATCAACAATGCCATCTGTATACACATGGAAATATCTACACAGCCATCTGTATAAACAAGTAAATATCTACACTGCTATCTCTATTAACATGGAAATATCTACACCGCCATCTCTATAAACATGAAAATATCTACACTGCCAACTCCATAAACATGGAACTAACTACTCCGCCATCTGTATAAACATGGAAACATCTACACCGCCATCTGTGTGAATAAGGAAATATGTACAATCCCATCTGTATAAAGACATAAATAACTCCACCGCGAGCTGTATAAACATGGAAATATCTACACCGCGATCTGTATAAACATGGAAATATCTACAGCGCCATCTCTATAAACATTGAAATATCTACACTGCCATCTGTAAAAACATGGAAATATCTTCACAGTCATCTGAATAAACATGGAAATATCTACATCACCATCTGTATAAACATGGAAATATCTAGAATACCATCTGTATACATATGGAAATATCTACACAGACATCTGTATAAATATGGAAATATCTACACCGCCATCTGTATAAACATGGAAATATCTACACTGCCATCTGTAGAAAGATGGAAATATCTACACCGCTATCTGTATAAACATGGAAATATCTACACCGCCATCTGTATAAACATGGAAATATCTACACCGCGATCTGTATAAACATGGAAATATCTACACCGTTATCTGTATAAACATGGAAATATCTACACGGCTATCTCTATAAGCATGGAAATATCTACACCGCCATCTGTATTAACATGGAAATACCTACAAAGTCATCTGTATAAACATGGAAATATCTACAAAACTATCTGTGTAAACATGGAAATATCTACACCGCTATTTGTGGAAACATGGAAATATGTACAACGCTATGTGCGTAAAGATGGAAATATCTACACCGCTAACTGCAAATATGGAAATATTTACACCGCTTTCTCTATAAACATGGAAATATCTACACCGTTATATGTATAAATATGGAAATATCTAGACCACGATCTCTATAAACATGGAAATAGCCACACCGCTATCTGCATAAACATGGAAATATCTACACCGCCATCTGTAAAAACATGGAAATATCTACACCGCTATCTGTATAAACATGGAAATATCTACAACACTATCTTTGTTAACACGGAAAGGAAATACACCGCTATCTGTGTAAACATGGGAATATGTACACAGTTATCTGTATAACCATGGAAATATCTGCAACAATATCTGTATAAACACGGAAATATCTCCACCGCTATCTGTATAAACATGGAAATATCTACATGGCTATTTGTATGAACATGGAAATATCTACACCGCTATTTGTATAAACATGGAAATATCTACACCACGATCTGTATAAACATGGAAATACCTTCACGGCTATTTGTATAGACATGGAAACATCTACACCGCTATCTGCATAAACATGGAAATAACTACACCGCTATCTGTATAAACCTGGAAATATCTACAATGCTATCTGTGTAAACATGGAAATATCTAAACAGCTATCTGTGTAAACATGGCAATATCTACACCGATATCTCTGTAAAGATGGAAATATCTACACCGCAATCTGTGCAAAGATGGAAATATCTAAAACGCTATCTCTATTAACATGGAATTATATGCAACGCTCTCTGTATAAACATGGAAATATCTACACCGCTATCTGTATAATCATGGAAATATCTACAAGGCTATCTCTATAAATATGGGAATATCTACACCGCCATATTTATAAACATGGAAATATCTACACCGCGAGCTGTATAAACATGGAAATATCTACACTGCTATCTGTATAAACATGGAAATATCTACACCGCCATCTGTATAAACATGGAAAGACCTACAAAGTCATCTCTATAAACATGAAAATAGCAACACCACTATCTGTATAAAAATGGAAATATCTACACCGCTATCTGTATAAACATGGAAATATCTACACCGCTATCTCTATAAACATGGAAATACCTACACCGCCATCTCTATAAACATGGAATTATCTACAATGCTATCTCTATAAACATGGAAATACCTACACCGCCATCTCTATAAGCATGGAATTATCTACACTGCTATCTCTATAAACTTAGAAATATGTACAATGCCATCCGTATAAACATGAAAATATCTACACCGCCATCCGCATAAACATGGAAAGAACTACACCGCCGTCTGTATAAATATGGAATTATCTACACCGCCATCTCTATAAACATAGAAATATCTACACTGCCATCTGTAGAATGATGGAAATATCTTCACCGAGATCTGCAAAAACATGGAAATATCTACATCTCTACCTGTATAAACATGGAAATATCTACACAGCTATCTGTATAAATGTGGAAATATCTACACCGCTATCTCTATGAACATGGAAATATCTACAACGCTATCTGAATAAATATGGAAATATCTACACCGCTATCTCTATAAACATGGAAATATCTACAACACTATCTGTGTAAACATGGAAATAACTACACAGCTATATGTGTAAACTTGGAAATATCTACACTGCTATCTGTGTAAACATGGAAATATCACCACCGCTATCTGTTTATATATGGAAATATCTACACCGCTATCTGAATAAAAATAGAAATATCTACACAGTCAACTGTATATACATGGAAATATCTACACCACCGTCTCTATAAACATGGAAATAACTACACTGCCATCTGTAAACATGGAAATATCTACACAGTCATCTGTATATACATGGAAATATCTACAACACCATCTCTATAAACATGGAAATATCTACACTGCCGTCTGTATACACATGGAAATGTCTACAGAGCCATCAGTATAAACATGGAAACATCTGCACCGCTATCTCTATACACATGGAAATACCTACACTGCAATCTCTATAAACATGGAAATATCTACACCACAATCTCTATAAACATGGAAATATCTACACCGCCATTTCTATAAACATGAAAGTATCTACACCGCCATCTTCTTAAACTTGGAACTATCTACACTGCCATCTGTGTAAACATGGAAATATCTACACTGCTGTCTGTATAAAGATGGAAATATCTGCAACAATATCTGTATAAACACGGAAATATCTCCACCGCGATCTGTATAAACATGGAAATATCTACATCGCTAACTCTATAAACATGGAAATATCTCCACCGATATCGGTATAAACATCGAAATATCTACACCGCTATCTTTATAAACATGGATATATCTACACAACTATGTGTATAAACATGGAAATATCTACAACACTAGCTGTTTTAACATGGAAATATCTACACCGCTATCTGTGTAAACATGGAAATATGTACACCGCTATCTGTGTAACGATGGAAATAACAACACCGCAATCTGTGCAAATATGGAAATATCTACACCGCTATCTCTGTAAACATGGAAATATCTACACCGCTATCTGTATAAACATGGAAATATCTACACCGCTATCTGTATAAACATGGAAATATCAACACCGCTATCTGTATAAAGATGGAAATATCTACACCGCTATCTGTATAAATATGGAAATATCTACACCGCTATGTCTATAAACATGGAAATGTCTACACCACTATCTGTATAAACATGGAAATATCTACACAGTCATCTGTATAAACATGGAAATATCTACAACTCCATATGTATAAACATAGAAATATGTATAAACATGGAAATATCTACACAGCCATCTGTATAAACATGGAAATTTCTACACGGCTATCTCTATAAACATGGAAATACCTACACCGCAATCTGAATAAGCATGGAAATATCTACACCGCCATCTGTAAAAACATGAAAATATCTACACAGTCATCTGTAGAAACACGGAAAATCTACACCTCCATCGGTATTAACATGCAAATATCTACACTGCCATCTGTATACACATGGAAATATCTACACTGTCATCTGCATAAACATGGAAATATCTACACCGCTATCTCTATAAACGAGGAAATGCCTAAACCGCTATCTGTGTAAATATGGAAATATCTACACCGCTATAGCTATATACATGGAATTGTCTACACCGCTATCTCTATAATCATGGAAAGATCTACAATTCTATCTGTATAAACATGGAAATATCTACACCGCTATCTGCATAAACATGGAAATACCTACACTGCCATCTGTATAAACATGGAAATATCTACACCGCAAGCTGAATAAACATGGAAATGTCTACTCCGCTATGTGTATAAACATGGAAACATCAACACCACTATCTGTATTAACATGGATATATCTACACCGCTATCTGAATAAACATGGAAATATCTACACCACTATCTCCATAAACATGGAGATACCTACACCACCATCTCTATAAACATGGAAATAACTACACCACCATCTCTATAAACATGGAATTATCTACACCGCTATCTCTATAAACATAGAAATATCTACACCGCCATCTCTATAAACCTGGAAATATCTACACCGCCATCTGCATAAACATGGAAATATCTACACCGTGATCTGTATAAACATGGAACTATCTACACCTCTACGTGTATAAACATGCAAATATCTACACTACTATCTGTATAAACGTGGAAATATCTACACCACTATCAGTATATACATAGAAATATCTACATCACCATCTGTATAAACATGGAAATGTCTACACAGCCATCTGAATAAACATGGAAATATCTACACCACGATCTGTATAAACATGGAAATAACTCCACCGCTATCTGTATAAACATGGAAACATCTACACCGAAATACTATAAACATGGAAATATCTACACCGCAATCAGTATAAACATGGATATATCTACACCGCCATCTCTATAAACATGAAAATATCTACACAGCCATCTCCATAAACATGGAACAATCTACACTGCCATCTGTGGAAACATGGAAATTTCTACACCGCTATCTGTATAAACATGGAAATACCAACACCACTATCTGTATAAACATGGAATTATCTACAGCTCTACTTGTATAAACATGGAAATATCTACACCACTATCTCTATAAACATGGAAATACCTACACCGTCATCTCTATAAACATGGAATTATCTACAACGCTATCTCTACAAAGCTTGAAATATCTACACCGACATCTCTATGAACATTTAAATATCTACACCGCCATCAGCATAAACATGGAAATAACTTGACTGCCTTCTGTATAAACATGGAATTATCAACACTGCCTTCTCTATAAACATAGAAATATCTACACTGCCATCTGTAGAAA
This sequence comes from Pan troglodytes, assembly GCF_028858775.2. Classification (NCBI taxonomy): domain Eukaryota; kingdom Metazoa; phylum Chordata; class Mammalia; order Primates; family Hominidae; genus Pan; species Pan troglodytes. The sequence continues at coordinate 9,620,306 of NC_072417.2, forward strand.
GATGGAAATATATACACCGACATCTGCATAAACTTTGAAATATCTACACCTCTATCTGTATAAACATGTAAATATCTACACAGCTATTTGTATAAATAGGGAAATATCTACACCGGTATCTCAATGAACATGGAAATGTCTACACCGCTATCTTTATAAACATGGAAATATCTAAACCACCATCTGTATAAACATGGAAATAACTACACAGTCATCTGTATAAACATGGAAATATCTACACCGCTATATGTCTAAACCTGGAAATATTTACACTGCCATCTGTATAAACATGGAAATATCTACAAAGACATCTCTATAAACATGGAAATATCTACACCGCTATCTGTATAAACATGGAAATATCGACATCACGATCTGTATAAACATGGAAATATCTACAACGCTATCGGTATAAACATGGAAATATCTGCACTGGTATCTTCATGAACATGGAAATATCTATGCCATTATCTGTATAAACATGGAAATATGTACACCGCTATCTGTATAAACATGGAAATATCTACAACGCTATCTGTGTAAACATGGAAATATCTACACCACCATCTGTGTAAACATGGAAATTTCTACACCGCTACCTGTATTAACATGGAAATATATACACCGCTATCTTTATAAATATGGAAATATAAACACTCCTATCTCTATAAACATGGAAATGTCTAAACTGCTATCTGTATAAACATAGAAATATTTACATGGCTATCTCTACAAACATGGAAATATCCACACCACCAACTGTATAAACATGGAAATACCTACACAGCCATGTGTATAAACATGGAAATATCTACAACACTATCTGTATAAACATGGAAATATCTACACTGCCATCTGTATAAACATGCAAATATCTACACAGCAATATCAATAAACATGGAAATATCTACACCACCATCTGTAAAAACATGGAAATATCTTCACAGTCATCTGTGTAATCATGAAAATATCTACACCTCCATCCGTATACACATGGAAATATCTACACAGCCATCTGTATAAACATGGAATTATCTACACCGCTATCTCTATAAACATGGAAATACCTTCACCGGTAACGGTATAAACATGGAAATATCTACACCGCTATCGGAATAAACTTGGAAATATCTTCACCACGATTTGTATAAACTTGGAAATATCTACACAGCCATCTCTATAAACATGGAAATATCTCCACCGCTATCTGCATACTCATGAAAATATGTACACCGCTATCTGTATAAACATGGAAATATCAACCCCACTATCTGTATAAACATGGAAAATCTACACCACTATCTGTATGAACATGGAAATATATACATGGCTATCTCTATAAACATGGAAATATCAACACCACCATCTGTATAAACATGGAAATATCTACACTGCTATCTCCATAAACATGGAAATACCCACACCGCTAGCAGTATAAACATGGAAATATCTCCATGGATATCTCTGTAAACATTGAAATATCTACACCGCCATCTGTATAAACAAGGAAATACCTACACAGTCAATTGCATAAACATGGAAATATCTACACCACTATCTGTAAATACATGGAAATACCTACACCGCTATGTGTATAAACATGGAATTATCTACACCGCTATCTCTATAATCATAGAAATATCTAAAACGTCATCTCTATAAACATGGAAATATCTACACCACCATCAGCATAAACATGGAAATAACTACACCGCCATCTGTATAAACATGAAAATATCTTCACTACTAACAATATACACATAGAAACATCTACAATGTCATCTATAGAAAGATGGAAATATCTACGAAGAGATCTGCATAAACATGAGAATATCTACACCTCTACCTGTATAAACTTGGTAATATCTACACCACTATCTGTATAAACTGGGAAATATCTACACTGCCGTCTGTATAAACATGGAAATATCTACACAGCTGTCTCCATAAACATGGAAATAACTACACAGCTATCTGTATAAACATAGAAATATCTGCACTTCCATCTGTATAAACATGGTAATATCTACACTGCCATCTGTATACACATGGAAATACCTACACAGCTATCTGTATAAGCATGGAAATATCTACACCGCTATCTCTATAAACATGGAATTAGCTACACCGCAATCTGTATAACAATGGAAATATCTACACCGTTCTCTGTATAAACATGGAAATATCTTCACCGCTATCTGTATAAACATGGAAATATGTACACCGCTATCTTTATAAACATGGAAATATCTGCACTGCCATCTGTATAACATGGGCATATCTACAACAATATCTGTGTAAACATGGAAATATCTACACAACTATCTGTGTATACATGGAAATATGTACAACGCTATCTGTGTAAAGATGAAAATATGTACACCCCAATCTGTGCAAATATCAAAATATCTACAACGCTATCTCTGTAAACATGGAAATATCTACCCCGTTATCTGTATAAACATGGAAATATCTACACCGTTATCTGTATAAACATGGAAATATCTACACCACGATCTGTATAAACATGGAAATGTCCACACCGCTATCTGTATAAACATGGAAATATATACACCACTATCTGCATAAACATGGAAATATCTACACTGCTATCTCTATAAATATTGAAATACCTACAACGCTATCTCTATAAACATGGAAATGCCTACACCGCTATCTTTATAAACATGGAAATATCTACATGGTTAACTCCATAAACATGGAAATATCTACATCACTATCTGTATAAACATGGAAATATCTACACTGCCATCTGTATAAACAAGGAAATATCTACACCGCTTTCTGTATACACATGGGAAAATCTACACAGCTATCTCTATAAACATGGAAATATCTACACTGCTGTCTGTATAAACATAGAAATTGCGACGTCGCTATCTGTATAAACATGGAAATATCAACACCGCCATGTGTAAAAACATGAAAATATCTTCACAGTCATCTGTATAAACCTGGAAATATCTACACTGCCATCTGTATACACATGGAAATATCTACACAGCCATCTGTATAAACATGGAATTGTCTACACCGCTATCTCTATAAACATGGAAATACCTGCACCGCAATCTGTATAAACATGGAAATATCTACACCGCTATCTGTATAAACATGGAAATATCTACACTGCTATCTGTATAATTAAGGAAATAACTACTCCATTATCTGTATAAACACGGAAATATCTACAACGCCATCTGTATAAACATGGAAATATCTACACCGCTGTCTGTATAAATATGGAAATATCTACACCGCTATCTCTATAAACATGGAAATACCTACACCGCTATCTGTATAAAAATGGAAATATCTACACTGTTATCTCTATAAACATGGAAGTATCTACACCACCATCTGTATAAACATGCAAATATCTACACAGTCATCTGTATAAACATGGAAATATCTGCACCACCATCACTATAAACTTGGAAATAACTACAATGCATTCGGTATACACTTGGAAATATCTACACAGCCATCTGTATATAAATGGAAATATCTACACTGCTATCTCCATAAACATGGAAATAACTACGCCGCTATCTCTATAAACATGGAAATAATTACACCGCAATCTCTATAAACATGGAAATATCTACACCGCAATCTCTATAAACATGAAAATATCTACACCGCCAATTCCAGAAACATGGAACTATCTTCACCGCCAGCTGTATAAACATGGAAATATCAACACCACTATCTGTATAAACATGGAAATATCTACACTGCCATCTGTATAAAGATGGAAGTATCTACACCGCAAGCTGTATAAACATGGAAATATCTACACCATTATATGTATAAACATGGAAACAACAACACCACTATCTCTATGAACATGGAAATATCTACACCGCGATCTGTATAAACATGGAAATATCTGCACTTTTATCTCTATAAACATGGAAATATCTACACCGCCATCTGTATAAACATGCAAATATCAACACAGTCATCTGTGTAAACATGGAAATATCTACACCACCATCTCTATACACATGGAAATATCTACACTTCCATCTGCATACACATGGAAATATCTACACAGCCATCTGTATAAACATGGAAATATCTACACCACTATCTCTATATACATGGAAATACCTACATCGCTATCTCTACAAACATGGAAATATCTGCACCACAATCTCTATAAATATGGAAATATCTACACCGCCATGTCTATAAACATGAAAATATCTACATCGCCATCTCCAGAAACATGGAACTATCTACACCGCCATCTGCATAAACATCGAAATATTGACACCACTATCTGTATAAACATGGAAATACCTACACTGCCATGTGTATAAAGATGGAAATATCTACAACGCGAGCTGTATAAACATGGAAATACCATCACCGTTATCTGTATAAACATTGAAATATCTACACCGCTATCTGTATAAAGATGGAAATATCTACACCTACATCTGTATACACATGGAAATATCTACACAGCTATCTGTGTAAACTTGGAAATGTCTACACAGCTATCTGTGCAAAGATGGAAATATCTACACCGCTATCTCTGCAAACATGGAAATCTCTACACCGCTATCTACATAAACATGGAAATATCTACACCGCTATCTGTATAAACATGGAAATATTTGCACCGCTATCTGTATAAACATGGAAATATCTCCACCGCTTTCTGTATAAACATCTAAATGTCTACATCGCTATCTGTATAAACATGGAAATATCTACACCGCTATCTTTATAAACATGGAAATATCTGCACCGCTATCTGTATAAACATGGACATATCTACAACAATATCTGTGTAAACATGGAAATATCTACACAGCTATCTGTGTATACATGGAAATATCTACAACGCTATCTGTATAAACATGGAAATATCTACACCGCCATCTGTATAAACATGCAAATATCTACACAGTCATCTGTATAAACATGGAAATATCTACACCACCATATCTATAAACATGGAAATATCTAAATTGCCATCTGTATACACGTGGAAAAATCTACAAAGCCATCTGTAGAAACGTGGAAGTATCTACACCGCTATCTCTATAAACATGGAAATACCTACACCGCCATCCCTATAAACATGGAAATAGCTACAACGCAATCTCTATAAACATGGAAATATCTTCACCACCATCTCTATAACCATGGAAATATCTACACCGCTCTCTGTATAAACACGGAAATATCTACACCGCTATCTTTAAAAACTTGGAAATATCTGCACCACCATCTGTATAAACATGGAAATATCTCCACCAGTATCTGTAAATTCATGGAAATATCTCCACTGCTATCTGTATAAACATGGAAATATCTACACCGTTATGTTTATAAACATGGAAATATCTACAACTCTATCTGTATAAACATGGAAATATCTACAACAATATCTGTGTTAACATGGAAATATCTACACAGATATCTGTGTTAACATGGAAATATGTACATCGCTATCTGCGTTAAGTTGGAAATATTTAGACCGTAATATGCGCAAATATGAAAATATCTACACGGCTATCTCTGTAAACATGGAAATATCTACACCACTATCTGTATAAACATGGAAATATCTACACCGCTATCTGTATAAACATGGAAATATTTACACCGCTATCTGTATAAACATGGAAATATCTCCACCGCTTTCTGTATAAACATCTAAATGTCTACATCGCTATCTGTATAAACATGGAAATATCTACACCGCTATCTTTATAAACATGGAAATATCTGCACCGCTATCTGTATAAACATGGACATATCTACAACAATATCTGTGTAAACATGGAAATATCTACACAGCTATCTGCGTATACATGGAAATATGTACAACGCTATCTGTGTAAAAATGAAAATATGTACACCGCAATCTGTGCAAATATCAAAATATCTACAACGCTATCTCTGTAAACATGGAAATATCTACCCCGTTATCTGTATAAACATGGAAATATCTACACCATTATCTGTATAAACATGGAAATATCTACACCACGATCTGTATAAACATGGAAATAACTACACTGCTATCTGTATGAAGATGGAAATATCTACACCGCTATCACTATACACATGGAAATATCTACACTGCTATCTGTATAAATATGGAAATATCTTCACCGCCATCTATATATACAAGGAATTATCTCTACCGCTATCTCTATAAACATGGAAATAGCCACACCGCTATCTGTATGAACATTGAAATATCTACAATGCTGTCTGTGAAAACATAGAAATACCTACAGAGTCATCAGTACAAACATGGAAATATCTACACTGCCGTCTCTTTAAACATGGAAATATCTACAAAGCCATCTGCAAAAAGATGGAAATATCTACACCGCTAATTGTATAAACATGCAAATATCTACAGCGCCATCTCTATATACATGGAAATATCTACACCGCTATCTGTATAAACATGGAAATATCTCCACCGCTATCTGTATAAACATGGAAATATCTACACCGCAATCTGTATAAACCTGGAAGTATCTACACCGATATCTGTATAAACATGGAAATATCTACACCGCTATCTGTATAAGCATGGAAATATCTACACTGGTATCTGTATAAACATTCAAATATATACAACGCAATCTGTGTAAATATGGAAATATCTACACCGCTGTCTGTGTAAACATAGAAATATCTACACCACTATCTGTGTAAAGATTGAAATATCTACAGCACAATCAGTGCAACGATGGAAATATCTACACCGCTATCTCTGTAAAGATTTAAATATCTACACCACAATGTGTGAAAAGATGGAAATATATACACCGCTATCTGTGTAAACACGCAAATATCTACACCACGAGCTGTATAAACATGGAAATATATACACCGCAATCAGTATAAACATGGAAATACCAACACCGCTATCTGTAAACATGGAAATCTCCGCAGCACTATGTCTATAAACATGGAAATAATTACACCGCCATCTCTATAAACATGGAAATATGTACACCGCCATCTGCATAAACATGGAATTATCTACACCGCCATCTGTATAAACATGTAAATATCTTCACCGCCATCTGTATAAATAGGGAAATATCTACAGAGCCATCTGTATAAACATGGAAATATCTACACCGCTATCTGTATAAACATGCAAATATATACAACGCTATCTGTGTAAACATGGAAATATCTACACCGCTGTCTGTGTAAACATGGAAATATCTACACAACTATCTCTGTAAAGATTGAAATATCTACAGCACAATCTGTGAAACGATGGAAATATCTACACCACTATCTGTGTAAAAATGGAAATATCTACACCGCAATCTGTGCAAAGATGGAAATATCTACACCGCTATCTGTGTAAACATGCAAATATCTACACCGCGAGCTGTATAAACATGGAAATATCTACACCAGTATCTGTATAAACATGGAAATACCAACACCGCTATATGTAAACATGGAAATATCTACACTGCTATGTGTATAAACATGGAAATATCTACACCGCTATCTCTATAAACATGGAAATACTTACACCGCCATCTCTATAAACATGGAAATACTTACACCACCATCTCTATAAACATGGAAATATCTACACCGCTATCTATATAAACATAGAAATATCTACACCGCCATCTCTATAAACATGGAAATATCTACACTGCCATCTGCATAAACATGGAAATATCTACACCGCCATCTGTATAAACATGGAAATATCTACACCACCATCTCTATAAATAGGGAAATATCTACACTGCAATCTGTATAAACATGGAAATATCTACACCGCTATCTGTATAAACATGGAAATATCTACACTGCTATCTGTATAAAGATGGAAATATCTACACCGCTATCACTATACACATCGATATATCTACACTGCTATCTGTATAAATATGGAAATATCTTCACCGCCATATCTATATACATGGAAATATCTCCACCACTATCTCTATAAACATGGAAATAGCCACACCGCTATCTGTATGAACATTGAAATATCTACACTGCTGTCTGTGAAAACATAGAAATACCTACAGAGTCATCTGTACAAACATGGAAATATCTACACCGCCGACTCTTTAAACATGGAAATATCTACATAGCCATCTGCAAAAAGATGGAAATATCTACACCGCTAATTGTATAAATATGGAAATATCTACAGGGCTATCTCTATAAACATGGAAATATCTACACCGCTAACTGTATAAACATGGAAATATCTACACCGCTATCTGTATAAATATGGAAATATCTACACCGTTATCTCTATCAACATGGAAATGTCTACACCGCTATCTCTATAAACATGGAAATACCTACACCGCTATCTGTATAAACATGGAAATATCTGCACCGCTATCTGTAAAAACATTTAAATATCTACACCGCTATCTGTATAAACTTGGAAATATCTACACCGCTATCTGTATAAACATAGAAATATCTACACTGCCATCTGTATAAACATGGAAATATCTCCACCGCTATCTCTATAAACGTGGAAATATCTACACCGCTATCTGTATAAACCTGGAAGTATCTACACCGATATCTGTATAAACCTGGAAATATCTACACTGCTACCTGTATAAACATGGAACTATCTACACCACTATATGTATAAACATGCAAATATATACAATGCTATCTGTGTAAACATGGAAATATCTACACCGCTGTCTGTGAAAACATGGAAATATCTACACCACTATCAGTGTAAAGATTGAAATATCTACAGCACAATCTGTGCAACGATGGAAATATATACACCGCTATCTGTGTAAAGATGGAAATATCTACACCGAATTCTGTCCAAATATGGACATATCTACACCGCTATCTGTGCAAACTTGGTAATATCTACACCGCTATCTGTATAAACATGGAAATATCTACACCTCTATCTGTATAAATATGGAAATATCTACACTGCCATCTGTATAAACGTGGAAATATCTCCACCGCTATCTGTATAAACGTGGAAATATTTACACCGCTATCTGTATAAACCTGGAAGTATGTACACCGATATCTGTATAAACATGGAAATATCTACACTGCTACGTGTATAAACATGGAACTATCTACTCCGCTATATGTATAAACATGCAAATATATACAATGTTATCTGTGTAAACATGGAAATATCTACACCGCTGTCTGTGTAAACATGGAAATATCTACACCACTATCAGTGTAAAGATTGAAATATCTACAGCACAGTCTGTGCAATGATGGAAATATGTACACCGCTATCTGTGTAAAGATGGAAATATCTACACGGCATTCTGTCCAAATATGGACAAATCTACACCGCTATCTGTGCAAACTTGGTAATATCTACACCGCTATCTGTATAAATATGGAAATATCTACACTGCCATCTGTATAAACATGGAAATATCTACACTGACATCTGAATAAACATGGAAATATCTACATCGCCATCTATATAAATATGGAAATATCTACACCATTATCTCTATGAACATGGAAATATCTTCACCGCTATCTGTATAAGCATGGAAATATCTACACTGGTATCTGTATAAACATTCAAATATATACAACGCTATCTGTGTAAATATGGAAATATCTACACCGCTGTCTGTGTAAACATAGAAATATCTACACCACTATCTGTGTAAAGATTGAAATATCTACAGCACAATCAGTGCAACGATGGAAATATCTACACCGCTATCTGTGTAAAGATTTAAATATCTACACCACAATGTGTGCAAAGATGGAAATATCTACACTGCTATCTGTGTAAACACGCAAATATCTACACCACGAGCTGTATAAACATGGAAATATCTACACTGCAATCAGTATAAACATGGAAATACCAACACCGCTATCTGTAAACATGGAAATGTCCACAGCGCTATGTCTATAAACATAGAAATAATTACACCGCCATCTCTATAAACAAGGAAATATCTATACCGCCATCTGCATAAACATGGAATTATCTACACCGCCATCTGTATAAACTTGTAAATATCTTCACCGCCATCTGTATAAATAGGGAAATCTCTACAGAGCCATCTGTATAAACATGGAAATATCTGCACAGCTATCTGTGTAAACATGGAAATATTTACAGTGCTCTCTGTGAAAAGATGGAAATATCTACACCACAATCTGTGAAAATATGGAAAAATCTACACCGCGATCTCTGTAAACATGGAAATATCTACACCGCTATCTGCATAAACACCTAAATATCTACACCGCTATCTGTATAAACATGGAAATATCTACACCCCTATCTCTATAAACATGGAAATGTTTACACCGCTATCTGTATAAACATGGAAATATCTACATGGCTATCTCTATAAACATGAAAATATCTGTACCGTCATCTGTATAAACATGGCAATACCTACACAGTCATCTGTATAAACATGGAAATATCTACACCACTATCTGTATAAACATGGAAATATCTACACTGCATCTGTATAAACATGCAAATAGCCACACCGCTATGTGTATAAATGTGGAAATATCTACACAGGCATCTGAATAAACATGGAAATACATACACCGCTATCTTTATAAATATGGAAATATCTACACCGCTATCTCTATAAACATGGAAATATCTACACAGCTATCTGTATAAAAATGGAAATATCCACACCGCTATCTCTATAAACATGGAAATATCTACACCGCAATCTCTATAAAATGGAAATATCTACACCGCCATCTCTATAAACATGAAAATATCTACACCACCATCTCCATAAAGATGGAACTATCTACAAAAACATTTGTGTAAACATGGAAATAACGACACCGATATCTGTATTAACATGGAAATATCTACACTGCCATTTGTATAACGATGTAAATATCTACATCGTGAGGTGAATAAACATGGAAATATCTACAACGCTATCTGTATAAACATGGAAATACCAACACCGCTATCTGTATAAACATGGAAATATCTACTCCGCTATCTGTATAAACATGGAAATACCAACACAGCTACCTGTATAAACATGGAAATATTGACACTGCTATCTGTATAAACATGGAAATATCTACACCACTATACCCATAAACATGGATGTACCTACAACGCCATCTCTATAAACATGGAATTTTCTACACTACTATGTCTATAAACATAGAAATATCTACACCGCCATCTCTATAAACATGGAAATATCTACAACGCTATCTGTGTAAACATGGAAATACCTACTCCGCTTTCTGTCTAAACATGGAAATAACAACAATGCTAACTCTATAAACATGGATATACCTACAACGCCATCTGTAAAAACATGGAAATATCTACACAATCATCTGTATAATCATGGAAATATATACACCTCCGTGAGTATAAACATGGAAATATCTACACTGCCATGTGTATACACATGGAAATATCTACACATGCATCAGTATAAACACGAAAATACCTACACTGCAATCTGTATAAACATGGAAATTCCTACACCGCTATCTGTATAAACATGGAAATATCTACACCGCTAACTCTATAAACATGGATATATCTACACTGCCATCTATACATACATGGAAATATCTACATTGCCATCTGTATAAACATGGACATATCTAAACCGCTATATGTATAAATGTGGAAATGTCTACACCGCTATCTCTATAAACTTGGAAATATCTACACCGCTGCCTGTTTAAAAATGGAAATTTCTACACCGCAATCTGTGCAAAGATGGAAATATCTAAACCTCCATCTGTGTAAACAAGGAAATATATACACTGCTACCTGTATAAACATGGAAATATCTACACTGCTCTCTGTATAAACATGGAAATATCTACACCGCCATCTCTATAAACATGAAAATATCTACACCACCATCTCCATAAACGTGGAACTATCTACACCACCATCTGTGTAAACATGGAAATATTTACACCGCTATCTGTATAAACATGGAAATATCTACGCCGCCATCTGTATAAACATTTAAATATCTACACCAGTGTCTCTATAAACATGGAAATATCTACTCCGCCATCTGCAAAAACAGGAAAATATCTACACAGTCGTCTGTATAGACATGGAAATATCTACAACACCAAATGTATAAACATGGAAATAGCTTCATTGCCATCTGTATACACATGGAAATATCTACACAGCCATTTGTATCAACATTGAAATAACTACACCGCTATCTCAATGAACATGGAAATACCTACACCGCTCTCTCTATAAACATGGAAATATCTACACCACTATCTCTATAAACATGGAAATATCTACACCGCCATCTCTATAAACATGAACACATCTACGCTGCCATCTATATAAACATGGAAATATCTACACCGTCATCTGCATAAATATGGAAATATCTACACTGCCATCGGTATAAAGATGCAAATATCTACACCGTGAGCTGTATAAACATGGAAATAACTACACCGCAATCTGTATAAACATGGAAATATCTACAACGCTATCTGTATAAACATGGAAATATCTACACCTCTATCTCTATAAACATGGAAATACCTACTCCGCTATCTCTATAAACATGGAAATCTCTACACCGCCATCTGTAGACTCCTGGATATATCTACAAAGTCATTTGTATAAACATGGAAGTATCTACACCACCATCTGTATAAACTTGGAAATATCTACTCTGCCATCTGTATACACAGGGAAATATCTGCACAGCTATCAGTAAAAACATGGAAACATCTACAATGCTATCTCTATCCACATGGAAATACCTTCACCGCTATCTCTATAAACATGGAAATATCTACACCGCCATCTCCATAAACCTGGAACTATGTACAACACCATCTGTGTAAACATGGAAATATCTACACCGCTATCTGTATAAACATGGAAATATCTACACTGCCATCTATATAAACATGGAAAACACTACACCGCAGTCTCTATAAACATGGAAACATATACAACGCCATCTGCAAATACCTGGAAATATCGACACAGTCATCTGCACATACATGGAAATATCTACACCACCATCTGTATAAACATGGGAATACCCACACTGCCATCTTTACACACATGGATATATCTTCACAGCCATCTGTATCAACATGGAAATAACTACACCGCTATCTCTATAAACATGGAAATACACCGCTATCAGTGTAAACATGGAAATATCTACACCACTATCTCTATGAACATGTAAATATGTACACCGCCATCTGTATAAACATGGAAATATCAACACTGCCATCTGTATAAAGATGTAAATATCTACACCGTGAGCTGTATATACATGGAAATATCAACACTGCTATCTGTATAAACATGGAAATACCAACACTACAATCTGTATAAACATAGAAATATCTACACCGCTATCGGTATAAATATGGAAATATTGACTCCGCTATCTCTATAAACATGGAAATACCTAAACCGCTATCTCTATAAACATGGAAATATATACACCGTCATCTCTATAAACATGGAAATATCTACACCACCATCTATATAAACAAGGAAATATATACACCGCCATCTATATAAAAATTGAAATATCTACACCGCTATCTCTATAAACATGGAAATATCTACACCGCCATCTGTAAAAACATGGAAATATCTACAAAGACATCTGTATAAACATGGAAGTATCTACAAAACCATCTGTATAAATTTGGAAATATCTACTCTGCCATCTGTACACACATGGAAATATCTACACAGCCATCTGTATAAACTTGGAAATATCAACACCGCTATGTCTATAAACATGGAAATACCTACACCGCTATCTTTATATACATGGAAATTTCTACATGGCCATCTGTGTAAACATGGAAATATCTACACCGCTATCTCTATAAACATGGGAATACCTACACCACTATCTTCATAAACATGGAAATATCTACACCGCCATCTGTATAAATATGGAATTATCTACACCGCTATCTGTATAAACTTGGATTTATCTACACCGCCATCTGTGTAAACATGGAAATATCTAAACCACTATCTGTATAAACAATGAAATATCTGCACAGCCATCTGTATAAAGATGGAAATTTCTACACCAAGGTCTGTATAAATATGGAAATATCTACACCGCTACCTATATAAACACGGAAATATCTACACCGGTATATGTGTAAACATGGAAATATCTACACAGCTATCTCTATAAACATGGAAATATCTACACCGCTACCTCTATAAACATGGAAATATCTTCACCGCCATCTCTATAAACATGAAGACATCTACACTGCCATCTACATAAACATGGAACTGCCTACACCGTCATCTGTATTAATATGGAAATATCTACACAGCCATCTGTATCTACATGGAAATAACTACACCACGATCTCTATACACATGGAAATACCTACACTGCTATCTCTATAAACATGGAAATATCTACACGGCAATCTCTATAAACATGGAAATATCTACACTGACATCTCTGTAAACATGAAAATATCTACACTGCCATCTCCATAAACATGGAACTAACTACATCGCCATCTGTGTAAACATGGAAATATGTACACAGCTATCTGTATAAACATGGAAATATCTACACTGCCATCTGTACAAATATGGAAATATCTACACCGCAAGCTTTATAAACATGGAAATATTTACACCGCTATCTGTATAAACTTGGAAATATCAACACTGCTATCTATATAAACATGGAAATATCTACACCGCTATCTGTATAAAAATGGAAATATCTACAACACTAATTGGGTAAACATGGAAATATCAACACTGCCATCTGTATACACATGGAACTATCTACACAGCCATCAGTATAAATATGGAAACATCCACACCGCTATCTCTATACACATGGAAATACCGATACTGCTATCTCTATAAACATGAAAATATCTACACCGTCATCTCTATAAACATGAAAATATCTACACCGCCATCTCCATCAACATGGAACTATCTACACCACCATCTGTGTAAACATGGAAATATCTACACTGCTGTCTGTATAAACATGGAAATAACTACACTGATATCTGTATAAAGATGGAAATATCTACACTGTGAGCTGTATAAACTTGGAAATAGCTACACCGCTATCTGTATAAACATGGAAATACCAACACTGCTGTCTTTATAAAGATGGAAATATCTACAACGCTATCTGTATAAACATGGAACTATCTGCACCGCCATGTATATAAACATGGAAATATCAACACTGTCATCTGTATAAACATGGAAATATATACACAGCCATCTCTAAATACATGGAAATATCTACACCGCTATCTGTATAAACATGGAAATATCTACACCGCTATCAGTATAAACATGGAAATATCTACACCGTCATCTGTATAAACATGCAAATATAACAACGCTATCTGTATAAACATGGAAATATCTACACTGTCATCTGTATAAACATGGAAATATAACACCGCTATCTGTATAAACATGGAAATATTTACACCGCTATCTCTATAAACATGGAAATATCTGCACTGCTATCTGTATAAACATGGAAATATCTACACCACTATCTCTATAAACATGGAAATATCTACACCGCCATCTGTATAAACATGGAAATATCTTCACAGTCATCTGTATAAACATGGAAATATCTACACTGCCATCTGTATACACCTGGATATATCTACACAGCCATCTGTATAGACATGGAAATATTTACACCGCTAACTGTATAAACATAGAAATATCTACACTGCTCTCTGTATAAACTTGGAAATATCTACACCGCTATCTGTGTAAACATGGAAATATCTCCACCGCCATCTGTGCATACATGGAAATATCTCCACCGCTATCTGTATAAATATGGAAATTTCTCCACCGCCATCTGTATAAACATGGAAATATCTATACCGCCATCTGTATAAACATGGAAATATCTACACCGCTATCTTAATAAACATAAAAATATCTACAAGGCTAACTGTGTAAACATGGAAATATCTACAACACTATCTGTGTAAACATGGAAATATCTAAACAGCTATCTGTGTAAACATGGAAATATCTACCCGATATCTGTATAAAGATGGAAATATCTACCCCGCAATCTGTGCAAAGGTGGAAATATCTACACTACTATCTCTGTAAACATGGAAATACCTACACCGCCATCTGTATAAACATGGAAATATCTACACCGCTATCTGTATAAACATGGAAATATGTACACCGCAATCTGTATAAACATGGAAATATCTACATCGCCATCTGTATAAACATGGAAATATCTACACCGCTATCTAAATAAATGTAGAAATATCTACACGGCTATCTCTATAAACATGGAAATATCTACAACGCTACCTGTTTTAAGATGGAAATTTCTACACCGCAATCTGTGTAAACATGGAAATATCTACACCGATATCTGTAAAAACGTGGAAATATCTACACTGCTATCTGTATAAACATGGAAATATCTACACCTCGATGTGTATAAACATGGAAATATCTACACCATGATCTGTATAAACATGGAAATACCTACAAACACATCTGTATAAACATGGAAATATCTACACAGCCATCAGTATAAACATGGAAATATCTACACAGCCATCGGTATATACATGGAAATATCTACACCGCTATCTGTATAAACATGGAAATAACTACACCGCTATTTTTATAAACAAGGAAATATCTACACCGTGATCTGTATAAACATGGAAATATCTACACCGCTATTTGTATAAACCAGGAAATATCTACATCGCTATCTGTATAAGCATGGAAATAACTACACCGCTATTTCTATAAACAAGGAAATATCTACACCGTGATCTGTATAAACATGGAAATAACTACACCGCTATTTGTATAAACAAGGAAATATCTACACCGCCATCTGTTTAAACATGGAAATATATACACAGACATCGGTTTATACATGGAAATATCTGCACCGCTATCTGAATAAACATGCTAATAACTACAACGCTATCTGTATAAATGTGGAAATATTTGCACCGCTATCCCTATAAACATGGTAATATCAACACCGCGATCTGTATAAACATGGAAATATCTACACCATGATCTGTATAAACATGGAAATATCTACACCGTGATTTGTATAAACATGGAAATATCTACAACACCATCTCTATAAACATGGAAATATCTACACCCCTATCTGTATAAAGATGGAAATGTCCACACCGCTATCTCTATAAACATGGAAAAATCAACACCGCTATCTCTATGTACATGGAAATATCTACACCGCCACCTCTACAAACATGGAAATATCTACACCGCTATCAGTATAAACGTGGAAATATCTCCACTGCTATGTCTATAAACATCGAAATATCTATATCGCTATTTGTATAAACGTGGAAATACCAACACCGCTATCGGTATAAACATGGAAATATCTGCAACGCCATCTATATAAACATGGAAATATCTACACCGCTATCAGTATAAACATGCAAATATCTACACCGCCAACTGTATAAAGATGGGAATATCTACAATGCCATCTGTAGAAAGATGGAAATATCTACACCGCAGTCTGTGTAAACATGGAAATATATACACCGATATATGTAAAAACATGGAAATATCTACACCCCTATCTGTATAAACATGGAAATATCCACACAGCTATCTCTATAAACATGGAAAAATCAACACAGCTATCTCTTTGAACATGGAAATATCTACACCGCCATCTCTATAAACGGGGAAATATCTACACCGTGATCTGTATAAACATGGAAATAACTACACCGCTCTCTACATAAACATGGAAATAACTACACCGCTATCTGTATATACATGGAAATATCTACACCGCCATCTACATATCCATAGAAATATCTGCGCCGCCATGTGTATAAACATGGAAATATCTACAAGGTCATCTGTGTATAGATGGAAATATCAACACCGCTATCTGTACAAACATGGAAACATCTGCACTGCTATCTGTATAAACATGGAAATATCTACACCGCGGTCTGTATAAACATGGAAATATCTACACCGTTATCTGTATAAACATGGAAATAACTACACCGCTATTTGTATAAACAAGGAAATATCTACACCGTTATCTGTATAAACATGGAAATAACTACACCGCTATTTGTATAAACAAGGAAATATCTACACCGAGATCTGTATAAACATGGAAATATCTACACCGCCATCTCTATAAACACGGAAATATCTACACATCTATCTCTATAAACATGGAAATATCCACACCGCTATCTCTATAAACATGGAAAAACCAACATGGCTATCTCCATGAACATGGAAATATCTACACCGCCATCTCTATAAACATGGAAATATCTACACCACGATCCGTATAAACATGGAAATATCTACACCGCTATCTGTGTAAACATGGAAATATCTCCACTGCTATCTCTATAAACATCGAAATATCTTCACCGCCATCTGTATAAACATGGAAATAGTTACAAAGTTATCTGTATAAACATGGAAATAACTACACCGCCATCTGTATAAACATGTAAATATCTACAGAACCATGTGTATATACATGGAAATATCTACACCACTATCTATATAAACATGGAAATAACTACACCGCTATCTGTATAAACATGGAAATATCTACACCACCATCTACATACCCATGGAAATATCTGCGCCGCCCTCTGCATAAACATGGAAATATTTACACGGTCATCTGTGTATAGATGGAAATATCAACACCGCCATTTGTACAAACATGGAAATATCTGCACCGCAATCTGTATAAAGATGGAAATATGTACACCGCGGTGTGTATAAACATGGAAATATCTAAACCGCTATCTGTATAAACATGGAAATATCTACACCACTATCTCTATAAACATGGAAATATCTACACCGTGATCTGTATAAACATGGAAATATTTACAGCGCTATCTGTAAAAACATGGAAATATCTACACCGTTATCTGTATAAACATGGAAATACCTACAACGCCATCTGTAGAAACATGGAAATATCTACACCACCATCTGTATAAACATGGAAATATCTACAATACCATCTGTATACTCATGGAAATACCTACACGGCAATCTGTGTATAGTTGGAAACATCAACACCGCCATCTGTACAGACATGGAAATATCTACTCTGCGGTCTGTATAAACATGGAAATATCTACACCGGTATATGTATAAAAATGGAAATATCTACACCATGATCTGTATAAAACATGGAAATATTGACACCGATATCTGTATAAACATGGAAATATCTACACCGCTATCTCTATAAACAAGGAAATACCTGCAAAGCCATCTGTATAAACATGGAAATAACTACACAGTCATGTGTAGGAACATGGAAATATCTACACTGCCATCTGTATAAACATGGAAATATCTACACAGTCCTCTGTATAAATATGGAAATATCTGCATAGGCATCTGTATAAACATGGAAATATCCGCAATGCTAGCTGTATATACATGGAAATATCTACACCACTGTCTCTATAAACATGGCAATATGTACACCGCTATGTGTATAAACATGGAAATATCTCCACTGCTGTCTGTATAAACATGGAACTATCTCCACCTTTATCTGTATAAACATGGAAATATCTACAGCGCCATCTCTATAAACATTGAAATATCTACACTGCCATCTGTAAAAACATGGAAATATCTACACAGTCATCCGAATAAACATGGAAATATCTACACCACCATCTGTATAAACATGGAAATATCTACAATACCATCTGTATACACATGGAAATATCTACACAGACATCTGTATAAATATGGAAATATCTACACCGCCATCTGCATAAACATGGAGACATCTACACCGCGATCAGTATAAACATGGAAATATCTACACCGCTATCTGTATAAACATGGAAATATCTCCCCTGCTATCTCAATAAACATCGAAATATCTACACTGCCATCTGTATAAACGTGCAAATATCTACACAGCCATGTGTATATACATGGAAATATCTACACCGCTATCTATATAAACATGGAAATAACTACACCGCTATCTGTATAAACATGGAAATATCTACACCGCCATCTACATATCCATGGAAATATCTGTGCCGCCATCTGTATAAACATGGAAATATCTACACGGTCATCTGTGTATAGATGGAAATATCAACACCGCCATCTGTACAAACATGGAAATATCTGCACCGCTCTCTGTATAAACATGGAAATAACTACAACGCTATTTGTATAAACAAGGAAATATCTACACCGCCATCTGTTTAAACATGGAAATATATACACAGACATCTGTTTATACACGGAAATACCTACACCGCTATCTGTATAAACATGCTAATATCTACACCGTTATCTGTATAAATGTGGAAATATTTACACCGCTATCCCTATAAACATGGTAATATCAACACCGTGGTCTGTATAAACATGGAAATATCTACACCATGATCTGTATAAACATGGAAACATCTACACCGTGATCTGTATAAACATGGAAATATCTACACCACCATCTCTATAAACATGGAAATATCTACAACCCTATCTGTATAAACATGGAAATATCCACACCGCTATCTCTATAAACATGGAAAAATCAACACCGCTATCTCTATGAACATGGAAATATCTACACGGCCATCTCTATAAACATGGAAATATCTACGCCGCAATCAGTATAAACATGGAAATATCTACACCGTTATCTCTATAAACACGGAAATTTCTACATCGCCATCTGTATAAACTTGGAAATATCTACACTGCTATCTCTATAAACATGGAAATATCTACAATGCCATCTGTATACACATGGAAATACCTACACGGCAATCTGTGTATAGATGGAAACATCAACACCGCCATCTGTACAAACATGGAAATGTCTACACCGCTATCTCTATAAACACGGAAATATCTACACTGCCGTCAGTATAAACATAGAAATATCTACACCGGTATCTGTATAAACATGGAAATATCTACACCACAATCTGTACAAACATGGAAATATTTACACCGCTATCTGTATAAACATGGAAATATCTGCACCACTATCTCTATAAACATGGAAATATCTACAAAGCCATCTGTATAAACATGAAAATACCTACATAGTCATGTGAAGGAACATGGAAATATCTACACTGCCATCTGTATAAACATGGAAATATCTACACAGCCCTCTGTATAAATACGGAAATATCTGCATAGGCATCTGTATAAACATGGAAATATCTGCACCGCTATCTGTATTAACATGGAATTACCTACACCTCTGTCTCTATAAACATGGAAATATGTACAACGCTATGTGTATAAACATGGGAATATCTCCCCTGATGTCTTTATAAACATGGAAATATCTACACCGCGATCTGTATAAACATGGAAATATCTACAAGGTCATCTGTGTATAGATGGAAATATTAACACCGCCATCTCTACAAACATGGAAATATCTGCACCGCTCTCTGTATAAACATGGAAATAACTACAATGCTATTTGTATAAACAAGGAAATATCTACACCGCCATGTGTTTAAACATGGAAATATATACACAGACATCGTTTATACACGGAAATATCTACACCGCTATCTGTATAAACCTGCTAATAACTACACCACTATCTGTATAAATGTGGAAATATTTGCACAGCTATTCCTATAAACGTCGTAATATCAACACCGCCATCTGTATAAACATGGAAATATCTACACCATGATCTGTATAAACATGGAAATATCTGCACCACGATCTGTATAAACATGGAAATATCTACACCGTGATCTGTATAAACATGGAAATATCTACATCGCCATCTGTAAATACATGGAAATATCTACACCCCTATCTGTATAAACATGGAAATATCCACACAGCTATCTCTATAAACATGGAAAAATCAACAACGCTATCTCTATGAACATGGGAATATCTACACCGCCATCTCTATAAACATGGAAATATCTACACCGTGATCAGTATAAACATGGAAATATCTACACCGCTATCTGTATAAACATGGAAATATCTCCACTGCTATCTCTATAAACATTGAAATATCTACACCGCCATCTGTATAAACATGGAAATACTTACAAAGTTATCTGTATAAACATGGAAATATCAACACCGCCATCTGTATAAACATGGAAATATCTACACAGCCATGTGTATATACATAGAAATAACTACACCGCTATCAATATAAAAATGGAAATAACTACACCGCTATTTGTATAAACATCGAAATATCTCCACTGCTATCTCTATAAACATCGAAATACTTACACCGCCATCTGTACAAACATGGAAATAGTTACAAAGTTATCTGTATAAACATGGAAATATCTACGTCGCCATCTGTATAATCATGGAAATATCTACACCGTTATCTGTAAAAACATGGAAATATCTACATCGCTATCTGTATAAACATGGAAATATCTACAGAGCTATCTCTATAAACATGGAAATATCTACACCGCCATCTCTATAAACATGGAAATACCTACAAAGTCATCTGTAAAAACATGGAAATATCTACACAGCCATCTGTATAAACATGGATATATCTACACAGCCATCTGTAAATACATGGAAATATCTACACCGCAATCTGTATAAACATGGAAATAACTACACCACTATTTGCATAAACAAGGAAATATCTACCCCGTGATCTGTATAAACATGGAAATATCTACACCGCCTTCTCTATAAACATGGAAATATCTACACCGCAATCTGTATAAACATGGAAATATCCAAAACGAAATCTCTATAAACATGGAAAAATCAACACTGCTATCTCTATGAACATGGAAATATCTACACCGCTATCTATATAAACATGGAAATAACTACACCGCTATCTGTATAAACATGGAAATATCTACACCGCCATCTACATATCCATGGAAATATCTGCGCCGCCATCTGTATAAACATGGAAATATCTACACGGTCATCTGTGTACAGATGGAAATAACAACAACGCCATCTGTACAAACATGGAAATATCTGCAACGCTATCTGTATAAACATGGAAATATCTACACCGCGGTCTGTATAAACATGGAAATATCTACACCGCTATCTGTATAAACATGGAAAATCTACACCGCTATCTCTATAAACATGGAAATATCTACACCGTGATCTGTATTAACATGGAAATATTTACACCGCTATCTGTATAAACATGGAAACTTCTACACTGTTATCTGTATAAATATGGAAATTTCTACACCGCTATCTCTATAAACTTGGAAATATCTACACCGCCATCTGTATAAACATGGAAATACCTATACAGTCATCTGTGTAAACATGGAAATATCTACACCACCATCTGTATAAACATGGAAATATCTACAATGCCATCTGTATACACATGGAAATGCCTACACGGCAATCTGTGTATAGATGGAAAGATCAACACCGCCATCTGTACAAACATGGAAATATCTACACTGCTATCTCTATAAACATGGAAATATCTACACTGCGGTCTGTATAAACATGGAAATGTCTACACCGGTATCTGAATAAACATGGAAATATCTACACCACGATCTTTATAAACATGGAAATATTTACACCGCAATCTGTATAAACATGGAAATATCTGTACCGCTATCTCTATAAACATGGAAATATCTACAAAGCCATCTGTATAAACATGGAAATACCTACACAGTCATATTTAGGAACATGGAAATATCTAGACTGCCATCTGTATAAACATAGAAATATCTACACAGCCCTCTGTATAAATATGGAAATATCTGCATAGGAATCTGTATAAACATGGAAATATCTGCACAGCTATCTGTATAAACATGGAAATACCTACACCGCTGTCTCTATAAACATTGAAATATGTACATCGCTATGTGTATAAACATGGAAATATCTCCACCGCTGTCTGTATAAACATGGAAATATCTCCATCGTTATCTGTATAAACATGGAAATATCTACAGTGCCATCTCTATAAACATTGAAATAACTACACTGCCATCTGTAAAAACATGGAAATATCTACACATTCATCTGAATAAACATGGAAATATCTACACCGCCATCTGTGTGAATAAGGAAATATCTACAATTCGATCTGTATAAAGATATAAATATCTGCACCGCGAGCTGTATAAACATGGAAATATCTACATCGCTATCTGTATAAACGTGGAAATACCAACACCGCTATCGGTATAAACATGGAAATATCTACAACGCCATCTATATAAACTTGGAAATATCTACACTGCTATGTCTATAAACATGGAAATACCTACACCGCTATCTCTATAAACATGGAAATATCTACACCGCTATCTGAATAAACATGGAAATTTCTACACCGCTATCTGTATAAATATGGAAATACCTTCACCACGATCTATATAAACATGGAAATATCTACACAACCATCTGTATAAACATGGAAATATGTACAATGCCATCTGTAGAAAGATGGAAATATCTACACCGCAATCTGTGTAAACATGGAAATATCGACACCGATATCTGTAAAAACATGGAAACATCTACACCGCTATCTGTATAAACATGGAAATATCTACAATGCCATCTGTAGAAAGATGGAAATATCTACACCGCAATCGGTGTAAACATGGAAATATCTACAGCGCCATCTCTATAAACATTGAAATATCTACACTGCCATCTGTAAAAATATGGAAATATCTACACAGTCATCTGAATAAACATGGAAATATCTACAATGCCATCTGTATACACATGGAAATAAATACACGGCAATCTGTGTATAGATGGAAACATCAAAACGGCCATCTGTACAAACATGGAAATATCTATACTGTTAACTCTGTAAACATGGAAATATCTACACTGCGGTCTGTATAAACATGGAAATATCTAAACCGGTATCTGTATAAACATGGAAATATCTACACCATGATCTGTACAGACATGGAAATATATACACCGCTATTTGTATAAACATGGAAATATCTGCACCGCTATCTCTACAGACATGGAAATATCTACAAAGACATCTGTATAAACATGGAAATACCTACACAGTCATGTGTAGGAACATTTAAATATCTACACTGCCATCTGTATTAACATAGAAATATCTACACAGCCCTCTGTAGAAATATGGAGTTATCTGCATAGGCATCTGTATAAACATGGAAATATCTGCACCGCTATCTGTATAAACATGGAAATACCTACACCGCTCTCTATAAACATGGAAATATGTACACCGCTATGTGTAAGATGTGTAAGATGGAAATATCTACACCGCAATCTGTGTAAACATGGAAATATCTACACCGATATCTGTAAACACATGGAAATATCTACACCGCTATCTGTATAAACAAGGAAATATCTACACCGCGATCTGTATAAACATGAAAATACCTACACCGCGATCTGTATAAACATAGAAATATCTACACCGCTATCTGTATAAACATGGAAATATCTACACATCTATCTCTATAAACATGGAAATATCTACGCCGCCATCTGTATAAACATGGAAATACCTACAAAGTCATCTGCATAAACATGGAAATATCTACAAAGCCATCTGTATAAACATGGAAATATCTACACAGCCATCTGTATATACATGGAAATATCTACACCGCTATCTGTAAAAACATGGAAATATCTACACCGCTATCTGTATAAACATAGAAACACCTACACTGCAGTCTGTATAAATATTGAAATATCTACACCGGTATCTGTATAAACATGGAAATATCTACATCACGATATGTATAAACATGGTAATATTTACACCGCTATCTGTATAAACCGGGAAATATCTACACTGCTATCTCTATAAATATGGAAATATCTACACCGCCATCTGTATAAACATGGAAATAACTACACAGTCATGTGTAGGAACATGGAAATATCTAAACCACAATTTGTATAAAGATGGAAATATCTACAACGTTATCTGTATAAACATGGAAGTATATACACAGTGATCTGTATAAACATGGAAATATGTACAGCACTCTCTGAATAAAGATGGAAATATCTACACCGCTATCTGTAAAAACATGGAAATATCTACACAACTATGTATATGAATATGGAAATATTTACACTGCTATCTCAATAAACATGGAAATATCTACACCGCTATCTCTATAAACATGGAAATATCTACACCGCCATCTGTATTAACATGGAAATATCTACACAGTCATCTGTATAAACCTGGAAATATCTACACTGTCATCTATATAAACATGGAAATATCTACAGAGAACTCTGTATAAACATGGAAATATCGACACAGCCATCTGTATAAACATAGAAATATCTACACCGCTATCTGTATAAACATGGAAATATCTACATCGCTATGTGTATTAACGTGGAAATATCTCCATTGCTATCTGTATAAACATGGACATATCTCCACCGCAATCTGTATAAACATGGAAATATCTACACTGCCATCTGTACAAACATGGAAATATCTACACAGTCATTTGTAGAAATATGGAAATACCTATACCTCTCTCTCTATAAACATGAAAATACTTACACCACAATCTCTATAAACATGGAGATATTTACACCGCTATGTCTATAAACATAGAAATAACTTCACCCCCATCTCTATAAACATGGAAATATCTACACCGCCATCTGAATAAACATGGAAATATCCACACAGACATCTGTATAAACATGGAAATATCTACACTGCCATCTGAATAAACTTGGAAATACCTTCACTGACATCTGTAGAAAAATGGAAATGTCTGCAAAGCGATCTGTACAAACATGGGAATTTCTACACCGCTACCTGTATAAACATGGAAATATCTCCTCCGTTTTCTGTATAAATATGGAAATATCTACACCGCAATCTCTATATACATGGAAATGTCTACACCGCTCTCTGTATAAACATGGAAATATCTACACCGCCATCTGAATAAACATACAAATATCTACAACGCTATCTCTATAAATATGGAAGTATCTACACCGCCATCTCTGTAAACATGGAAATATCTACACCGCTACCTGTATAAACATGGAAATATGTACACCGCTATCTGCATAGACTTGAAAATATCTACACCACCATCTGTATAAACATTGAAATATCTCCACCGCTATCTGTATAAACATGGAAATATCTCCACCAATCTCAGTATAAACATGGAAATATCTACACCGCTATCTGTATAAATGTGGAAATATCTACACCTCTATCTGTATAAACATGGAAATATCTACACCGCTATCTGCATAAACCTGCAAATATCTACAGCGCTATCTGTATAAACATGGAAATATCTCCACCGCTATCTGTATAAACATGGAAATATCTACACTGCTATCTTTATAAACATGGAAATATCTACACCGCCATCTCTATAAATATGGAAATACCTAAAACACTATCTGTGTAAACAAGGAAATATCTACACAGCTGTCTGAGTAAACATGGAAATATGTACACCGCAATCTGTGTGAGGATGGAAATATCTACAGTGCAATCTGTGTAAATATGGAAATATCTACACCTCTATCTCTGTAAACATGGAAATATCTACACCTTAATCTGTATAAACATGGAAATGTCTACACCACTATCTGTATAAACATGGAAATATCTACTCCGCTATCTGAATAAATATGGAAATATCTACACCGCTATCTCTATAAACATGGAAATGTCTACACCGCCTTCTGTATAAACATGAAAATATCTACACTGCCATCTGTATAAACACGGAAATAACTACACCGCTATCTCTATAAACATGGAAATATCTACACCGCTACCTGTATAAACATGAACATATCTACACCGCTATCTCTATAAACGAGGAAATATCTACACCGCTACCTGCATAAACTTGGAAATATCTACACCACCATCTCTAGAAAGATGGAAATATCTCCACTGCTATCTGTATAAACATGGAAATATCTCCAACACTCTCTGTATAAACATGAAAATATCTACAACGCTGTTTGTATAAACATGGAAATATCTACACCGCTATCTGTATAAACATGGAAATATCTACACCGCTATATTTATAAACATGTAAATATGTACACCGCAATCTGTATAAACATGGAAATATCTACAACACTATCTGTGTAAACATGGAAATATGTACACAGCTGTCTGTTTAAACATGGAAATATGTACACCGCAATCTGTGTGAAGATGGAAATATCTACACCGCAATCTTTGCAAATATGGAAATATCTACACCTCTATTTCTGTAATCATGGATATATCTACAACACTTTCTGTATAAACATGCAAATATCTACACTGCTATCTGTATAAACATGGAAATATCTACACCACAATCTGTATAAACATGGATATACCTACACAGCTATCTGTATAAACATGGAAATATCTACACCACTCTCTGTATAAACATGGAAATATCTACTCCGGTATCTGTATAAATATGGAAATATCTACACCACTATCTCTATACACATGGAAATGTCTACACCACTATCTGTATAAACATGGAAATATCTACATGGCCATCTCCATAAACATGGAACTATCTACAAAGACATCTGTATAAACATGGAAATGCCTACAACACTATCTGAATAAACATGGAAATACCTACACCACTGTCATTATAAACATGGAAATACCTACACCACCATCTCTATACATACGGAAATATTTACACCGCTATCTCTATAAACATAGAAATATCAACACCGCCATCTCTGTAAACATGGAAATATCTTCACCGCCTTCTGAATGAACATGGAAATATCTACACCGCCATCTGTATAAACATGGAAATATCTAAATTACCATCTGAGGAAAATGGAAATATCTACACCACGATCTGTATAAACATGGAAATATGAACACCGCTACCTGTATAAACATGGAAATATCTACACGGCTCTCTGTATAAACATAGAAACATCTACAACACGATCTCTATAAACAAGGAAATATCTCCACCGCTATCTGTATAAACATGGAAATATCTACACCGCCATCTGTATAAACATGGAAATATCTACACAGTCATCTCTGTAAAAATGGAAATATCTACACCACCATCTCTATAAACATGAAAATATCTACACCGCCATCTCCATAAACATGGAACAATCTACACCACTATCTGTATAAACACGGAAATAACAACACATCTATCTGTATAAACATGGAAATACCTAAACCACTATCTCTATAAACATGGAAATGTCTTTAATGCTATCTGTGTAAACATGGAAATGTGTACAGAGCTATCTGTGTAAACATGGAAATATCTACAACGCTATCTGATTAAACATGGAAATATCCACACCGCAGTCTGTTCAAAGATGGAAATATCTACTCTGCTATATGTGTAAACATGGTAATATCTACACCGCTATCTGTATAAACATGGAAATATCTACACTGATATCTGTATAAACATGGAAATATCTACACCGCCATCTCTATATACAAGGAAATAACTACACCGCGATCTGTATAAACATAGAAATATCTACAAAGCTATTTGTTTAAATATGGAAATATCTGCACTGCTATCTCTATAAACATGGAAATACCTACAGCTCTATCTGTATAAACATGGAAATATCTACACGACTATCTCTGTAAACATGGAAATACCAACACCTCCATGTGTATAAACATGGAAATATATACACAGTCATCTCTATAAACATGGAAATATTGACACCACCATCTGCTTAAACATGGAAATATCTACACTGCCATCTGTATGCACATGGAAATATCTACACAGCCATCTGCATTGACATGGAAATATCCTCATCGCCATCTCTATAAACACGGAAATACCTACACCGCTATCTCTATAAACATGGAAATATCTACACCGCCATCTGTATATACGTGGAAATATCTACACCGCCATCTCTATAAAAATGAAAATATCTGCACCGAGATCTCCATAAACATGGAAATATCTACACCAGCATCTGTATAAACACGGAGGTATCTACAACGCTATCTGTAAAAACATGGAATTATCTACTCTGCCATCTCTATAAAGATGGAAATAACAACACCGTGAGCTTCATAAACATTTAAATATCTACAATGCTAGTTGTATAAACATGGAAATACCAACACCACTATCTGTATAAACATGGAAATATCTACACCACCATCTCTATAAACATGAAAATATCTACACCGCCATCTCCATAAACATGGAACAATCTACACCGCTATCTGTATAAACATGGAAATAACAACACAGCTATCTGTATAAACATGGAAATACCTAAACCACTATATCTGTAAACATGGAACTATCTATAATACTATCTGTGTAAACATGGAAATGTCTACAGAGCTATCTGTGTAAACATGGAAATATCTACAACGCTATCTGAATAAACATGGAAATATCCACACCGCAATCTGTTCAAAGATGGAAATATCTACACTGCTATATGTGTAAACATGGTAATATCTACACCGCTATCTGTATAAACATGGAAATATCTACACTGATATCTGTAAACATGGAAATATCTACACCGCCATCTCTATAAATATGGAAATATCTGCACTGCGATCTGTATAAACATAGAAATATCTAAAAAGTTATTTGTGTAAATATGGAAATATCTGCACAGCTATCTCTATAAACGTGGAAATACCTACAGCTCTATCTGTATAAACATGGAAATATCTACACAACTATCTCTATAAACATGGAAATACCTACACCTCCAGCTGTATAAACATGGAAATATCTACACAGTCATCTCTATAAACATGGAAATATTGACACCACCATCTGCTTAAACATGGAAATATCTACACTGCCATCTGTATGCACATGGAAATATCTACACAGCCATCTGCATTGACATGGAAATATCCTCACCGCCATCTCTATAAACACGGAAATACCTACACCGCTATCTCTATAAATATGGAAATATCTACACCGCCATCTCTATATACGTGGAAATACCTACACCGCCATCTCTATAAACCTTAAAATATCTGCACCGAGATCTCCATAAACATGGAAATATCTACACCAGCATCTGTATAAACACGGAGGTATCTACACCGCTATCTCTAAAAACATGGAATTATCTACACTGCCATCTCTATAAAGATGGAAATAAGAACACCGCGAGCTGTTTAAACATGGAAATATCTACAATGCTAGTTGTATAAACATGGAAATACCAACACCACTATCTGTATAAACATGGAAATATCTACACCGCTATCTGTATAAACATGGATATATCTACACCGTTATCTGTATAAACATGGAAAATCTACAATGCTATCTTTATAAATATGGAAATATCTCCACCGCTATCTGTATAAACATGGATATATCTAAACTGCCATCTGTATAAGCATGTAAATACCTACACCGCCATCTGTATAAACAGGGAAATATCTACACCACTATCTCTATAAACATGGAAATACCTACACCACTATCTCTATACTCATGGAAATACCTACACCGCTATCTCTATAAACTTAGAAATATCTACACCGCCATCTCTGTAAACATGGAAATATCTACACCGCCTTCTGAATGAACATGGAAATATCTACACCGCTGTCTGTATAAACATGGAAATTTCTACACCACCATCTGTATAAACATGGAAATATCTAAACTGCCATCTGAGGAAAATGGAAATTTCTACACAACGATCTGTATAAACATGGATATATGTACACTGCTACCTGTATAAACATGGAAATATCTACACGGCTCTCTTTATAAACATAGAAATATCTACACCACGATCTGTATAAACAAGGAAATATCTCCACCTTTATCTGTATAAACATGGAAATATCTACTCCGCCATCTGCATACACATGGAAATATCTACGCAGTCATCTGTATAAACATGGAAATATCTACACCACCATCTCTGTAAACATGAAAATATTTACATCGCCATCTCCATAAACTTGGAACAATCTACACCGTTATCTTTATAAACATGGAAATAAAAACACAGCTATTTGTATGAACATGGAAAAATCTAAACCGATATCTGTGTAAACATGGAAATATCTACATCGCCATCTGTATAAACATGGAAATATCTAAACCGCTATCTGTATAAACATGGAAATATCTACACTGCCATCTCTATAAAGATGGAAATATCTACACCGCTACCTGTATAAATATGGACATGTCTACACCGCTATCTCTATAAACATGGAATTATCTACACCGCTACCTGCATAAACTTCGAAGTATCTACACCACCATCTCTAGAAACATGGAAATACCTCCACCGCTATCTGTATAAACAGGGAAATATCTCCACCACTCTCTGTATAAACATGGAAATATCTACACCGCTATCTGTATAAACATGGAAATATCTACACCGCTATCTGTATAAACATGGAAATATCTATACCGCTATCTCTATAAACATGGAAATATCTACACCGCAATCTGTATAAACATGGAAATATCTACACCGCCATCTGTATAAACATGGAAATGTCTACACCGCCATCTGTATAAACTTGGAAATATCTACACCGCAATCTGTTTAATTATGGAAATACCTAAACCGCTATCTGTATAAACATGGAAATGTCTACACCGCCTTCTGTATAAACTTGGAAATATCTACACCGCAATCTGTTTAATTATGGAAATACCTAAATCACTATCTCTATAGACATGGAAATATCTACACCGCTATCTGAATAAACATGGAAATATATACACCGCTATCTTTATAAACATGGAAATATCTACACCGCCATCTGCACAAACATGGAAATAGCTACAAAGTCGTCTGCATAAACATGGAAATATCTACAATGGAATGTGTATAAATATGGAAATATCTAGACAGTCATCTCTATAAACATGGAAATTCCTACACCGCTATCTGTATAAAGATGGAAATACCAAACCGCTATCTGTATAAACATGGAAATATCTACACCGCTATCCATATAAAGATGGAAACACCTACACAGCTATCTGTACAAACACGGAAATATCTACACCGCTATCACTATAAACATAGAAATACCTACACTGCTATCTCATAAACATGGAAATATCTACAGCGCTATCTCTCTAAACATGGAAATATCTACACCGCTTTCACTCTAAACATTGAAATACCTACACTGCTATCTCTATGACCATGGAAATATCTACACCGCTATCTCTATATACATGGAAATATCTACACAGCCAATCTATAAACTTGGGAATATCTACACTGCCATCTGCATAAACATGGAAATATCTACACCGCCATCTGCATAAACATGGAAATATCTACACCGCCATCTGTATAAACATGGGAATATGTACACCGCTACCTTTATAAACATGGAAATATCTGCAACACTACCTGTGTAAACATGGAAATATGTACACCACTATCTGTGTAAGCATGGAAATATCTACACCGCTATCTGCATAAAGATGGAAGTATCTACACCGCTATCTGTATAAACACGCAAGTATCTACACAGTCATCTACATAAATATGGAAATATCTACAACACCATCTCATTAAACATGCAAGTATCTACACAGTCATCTGCAAAAATATGGAAATATCTACACCGACATCTCTATAAACATGGAAATATATACACTGCCATCTATATAGACATGGAAATATCTACACAGTCATCTGAATAAACATGGAAATATCTACACCACCATCTGTATAAACATGGAAATA
This sequence comes from Pan troglodytes, assembly GCF_028858775.2. Taxonomy (NCBI): domain Eukaryota; kingdom Metazoa; phylum Chordata; class Mammalia; order Primates; family Hominidae; genus Pan; species Pan troglodytes. The sequence continues at coordinate 9,654,150 of NC_072417.2, forward strand.
CCTACAATGCCATCTCTATACATATGGAAATATCTACACAGACATTTGTATAAATATGGAAATATCTACACCGCCATCTGTATAAACATGGATATATCTACACTGCCATCTGTAGAAATATGGAAATATCCACACCGCTATCTCTACAAATATGGAAATATCTACACCGCCATCTCAATAAACATGAAAATATCTACACTGCCATCTCCATAAAGATGGAAGTATCTACTCCGCCATGTGTATAAACATGGAAATATCTACACCACCATCTGTGAAAACACGGAAATATCTACACCGCTATCTGTATAAACATGGAAATATCTACACCGCCATCTGCATTTCCATGGAAATATCTACGCTGCCATCTGTATAAACATGGAAATATCTACACGGTCATCTGTGTATAGATGGAAATATCAACACCGCCATCCTTACAAACATGGAAATATCTACACCGCTATCTCTATAAACATGGAAATATCTGCACTGCCATCTGTAAAAACATGGGAATACCTATACAGTCATGTGTATAAACATGGAAATATCTACAATGCCATCTGTATACACATGGAAATATCTACTCAGCCATCTGTATAAACATGTAAATATCTACACTGCTATCTCTATAAACATGGAAATATCTACAACGCCATCTCTATAAACATGAAAATATCTACACTGCCATCTCCATAAACATGGAACTAACTACTCCGCCATCTGTATAAACATGGAAACATCTTCACTGCCACCTGTGTGAATAAGGAAATATCTACAATGCCATCTGTATAAAGATATAAACATCTGCACCGCGAGCTGAATAAACATGGAAATATCTACATCGCTATCTGTATATATGTGGAAATACCAACACCGCTATTGGTATAAACATGGAAATATCTAGAACGCCATCTATATAAACATGGAAATATCTACACCGCTATCTGTAAAAACATGGAAATATCTACACCGCTATCTGTATAAACATGGAAATATCTACACCGCGATCTGTATAAACATGGAAATATCTACACCGCGATCTGTATAAACATGGAAATATCTCCACCACGATATGTATAAACATGGAAATATCTACACCGCTATCTCTATAAACATGGTAATATCTACACCACCATCTATATAAACATGGAAATATCTACACCGCAATCTGTGTAAACATGGAAATATCTACACCGATATATGTAAAAACATGAAAATATCTACACCGCTATCTGTATAAACATGGAAATATCTACACCGTGATCTGTATAAACATGGAAATATCTACAGCGCCATCTCTATAAACATTGAAATATCTACACTGCCATCTGTAAAAACATGGAAATATCTACACAGTCATATGAATAAACATGGAAATATCTACACCACCATCTGTACAAACATGGAAATACTTACAACATCATCTGTATACACATGGAAAAATCTACACAGACATCTGTATAAATATGGAAATATCTACACCGCCATCTGTATAAACATGGAAATATCTACACCGGTATCTGTATAAACATGGAAATATCTACACCACGATCTGTATAAACATGTAAATACTTACACCGCTATCTGTATAAACCTGGAAATATCTACACTGCTATCTCTATAAATATGGAAATATCTACACCGCCATCTGTATAAACATGGAAATAACTACACAGTCATGTGTAGGAACATGGAAATATCTACACCACCTTTTGTATAAAGATGGAAATATCTACAACGTTATCTGTATAAACATGGAAATATCTACACAGTGATCTGTATAAACAGAGAAATATGTACAGCACTCTCTGAATAAAGATGGAAATATCCACTCCGCTATCTGTAAAAACATGGAAATATCTACACCACTATCTGTATAAATATGGAAATATTTACACCACTATCTCAATAAACATGGAAATATCTACACCGCTATCTCTATAAACATGGAAATATCTACACCGCCATCTGTATTAACATGGAAATATCTACACAGTCATCTGTATAAACCTGGAAATATCTACCCTGTCATGTATATAAACATGGAAATATCTACAGAGAACTCTGTATAAACATGGAAATATCGACACAGCCATCTGTAAAAACATGGAAATATCTAAACCGCTATCGGTATAAACATGGAAATATGTACACCGCTATGGGTATTAACGTGGAAATATCTCCATTGCAATCTGTATAAACATGGACATATCTCCACCACAATCTGTATAAACATGAAAATATCTTCACCGAAATCTCTATAAACATGGAAATATCTACACTGCCATTTGTAGAAACATGGAAATATCTACACAGTCATCTGTAGAAATATGGAAATATCTACACCGCTATCTGTATAAACATGAAAATACTTACACCACCATCTGTATAAACATGGAGATATTTACACCGCTATCTCTATAAACATGGAAATATCTCCACCGTCATCTGTATAAACATGGAAATATATACACAGTCATCTGTATAAACATGGAAATAACTACACCGTTATCTGTATAAACATGGAAATATCTACACCGCTATCTGTATAAACATGGAAATATCTACACAGCTATCTCTAAAAACATGGAAATACCTACACCGCCATCTGTATAAACATGGAAATACCTACAAAGTAATTTGTATAAACATGGAAATACCTACACAGCCATCTGTATAAACATGGAAATATCTACAAAGCCATCTATATATACATGGAAATATCTACACCGCTATCTGTATAAACATGGAAATAACTACACCGCTATTTGTATAAACAAGCAAATATCTACACCGCCGTCTGTTTTAAAATGGAAGTATATACACAGACATCTGTTTATACATGGAAATATCTACACCGCTATCTGTATAAACATGCTACTAACAACACCGCTAACTGTATAAATGTGGAAATATTTGCACCGCTATCCCTATAAACATGGAAATATCAACACCGCGATCTGTATAAACATGGAAATATCTACACTATGATCTGTATAAACATGGAAATATCTACACCACGATCTGTATAAACATGGAAATCTCTACACCGTGATCTGTATAAACATGGAAACATCTTCACCGCCATCTCTATAAACATGGAAATATCTTCACCCCTATCTGTATAAACATGGAAATATCCACACAGCTATCTCTATAAACATGGAAATATCTACACCGCCATCTGTATTAACATGGAAATATCTACACAGTCATCTGTATAAACCTGGAAATATCTACACTGTCATGTATATAAACATGGAAATATCTACAGAGAACTCTGTATAAACATGGAAATATCGACACAGCCATTTGTATAAACATGGAAATATCTAAACCGCTATCGGTATAAACATGGAAATATGTACACCGCTATGGGTATTAACGTGGAAATATCTCCATTGCAATCTGTATAAACATGGACATATCTCCACCACAATCTGTATAAACATGAAAATATCTTCACCGAAATCTCTATAAACATGGAAATATCTACACTGCCATTTGTACAAACATGGAAATATCTACACAGTCATCTGTAGAAATATGGAAATATCTACACCGCTATCTGTATAAACATGAAAATACTTACACCACCATCTCTATAAACATGGAGATATTTACACCGCTATCTCTATAAACATGGAAATATCTCCACCGTTATCTGTATAAACATGGAAATATATACACAGTCATCTGTATAAACATGGAAATAACTACACCGTTATCTGTATAAACATGGAAATATCTACACCGCTATCTGTATAAACATGGAAATATCTACACAGCTATCTCTAAAAACATGGAAATACCTACACCGCCATCTGTATAAACATGGAAATACCTACAAAGTAATTTGTATAAACATGGAAATACCTACACAGCCATCTGTATAAACATGGAAATATCTACAAAGCCATCTATATATACATGGAAATATCTACACCGCTATCTGTATAAACATGGAAATAACTACACCGCTATTTGTATAAACAAGCAAATATCTACACCGCCGTCTGTTTAAAAATGGAAGTATATACACAGACATCTGTTTATACATGGAAATATCTACACCGCTATCTGTATAAACATGCTACTAACAACACCGCTAACTGTATAAATGTGGAAATATTTGCACCGCTATCCCTATAAACATGGAAAAATCAACACCGCTATCTCTATGAACATGGAAATATCTACACCGCCATCTCTATAAACATGGAAATATCTACACCGCGATCAGTATAAAGATGGAAATATCTCCACTGCTATCTCTATAAACATCGAAATATCTACTCCACCATCTGTATAAACATGGAAATACTTACAAATTTATCTGTATAAACATGGAAATATCTACACCGCCATGTGCATAAACACGGAAATATCTACAGAGCCATGTGTATATACATGGAAATATCTACACCGCTATCTATGTATACATGGAAATAATTACACCGCTATCTGTATAAACATGCAAATATCTCCACTGCTATCTCTAAAAACATAGAAATATCTACACCGCCATCTGTACAAACATGGAAATACTTACAAAGTTATCTTTATAAACATGGAAATGTCTACAACGCCATCTGTATAAACATGGAAATATCTACACAGCCATGTGTACATACATGCAAATATCTACACCGCTCTCTATATAAACATGGAAATAAGTACAGCGCTATCTGTATATACATGGAAATATCTACACCACCATCTACATATCCATAGAAATATCTGCGCCGCCATCTGTATAAACATGGAAATATCTACACGGTCATCTGTGTATAGATGGAAATATCAACACCGCCATCTGTACAAACATGGAAATACCTGCACCGCTATCTGTATAAACATGGAAATATCAGCACCGCGCTCTGTATAAACATGGAAATATCTACTCCGCTATCTGTATAAACATGGAAATATCCACACCGATATCTCCATAAACATGGAAATATCTACACCGTGATCTGTATAAACATGGAAATATCTACACCGCCATCTCTATAAACATGGAAATAACTACAACCCTATCTGTATAAACATGGAAATATACACACAGCTATCTCTATAAACATCGAAATATCTACACCGCCATCTGTATAAACATGGAAATACTTTCAAAGTTATCTGTATAAACATGGAAATATCAGCACCGCGCTCTGTATAAACATGGAAATATCTACTCCGCTATCTGTATAAACATGGAAATATCCACACCGATATCTCCATAAACATGGAAATAACTACACCGCTATCTGTATAAACATGGAAATATCTATACCGCCATCTACATATCCATGGAAATATCTGTGCCGCCATCTGTATAAACATGGAAATATCAACACTGTCATCAGAGTATAGACGGAAAATCAACACCGCCATCTGTACAAACATGGAAATATCTGCACCGCTATCTGTATAAACATGGAAATATCTACACCGCGGTCTGTATAAACATGGAAATATCTACACCGCTATCTGTATAAACATGGAAATATCTACACCACTATCTCTATAAACGTGGAAATACCTACACCGTGACCTGTATAAACATGGAAATATTTACACCGCTATCTGTATAAACATGGAAATTTCTACACCGTTATCTGTGTAAATATGGAAATACCTAAACCACCATCTGTATAAACATGGAAATATCTACAATGCCATCTGTATACACATGGAAATACCTACACGGCAATCTGTGTATAGAAGGAAACATCAACACCGTCATCTCTACAAACATGGAAATATCTAAACTGCCATCTCTATAAACATGGAAATATCTACACTGCAGTCTGTATAAACATGGAAATATCTACACCGAATCTGTATAAACATGGAAATATCTACACCGCTATCTCTACAAACATGGAAATAACTACAAACACATCTGTATGAACATGGAAATACCTACACAGTCATGTGTAGGAGCATTTAAATATCTACACTGCCATCTGTATAAACATAGAAATATCTACACAGCCCTCTGTATAAATATGGAAATATCTGCATAGGCATCTTTATAAACATGGAAATATCTGCACCGCTATCTGTATAAACATGGAAATACCTACACCGCTGTCTCTATAAACATGGAAATATGTACTCCGTTATGTGTATAAACATGGAAATATCTCCACTGCTGTCTGTTTAAACATGGAAATATCTACACCACCATCTCTATAAACATGAAAATATCTACAATGCCATCTCCATAAAGATGGAAGTATCTACTCCACCATGTGTATAAACACGGAAATATCTCCTCCACCATCTGTTTAAACATGGAAATTTCTACACCGCTATCTATATAAACATGGAAATAACTACAACGCCATCTGCATGTCCATGGAAATATCTGCCCCGCCATCTTCATAAACATGGAAATATCTACAAGGCCATCTGTGTATAGATGGAAATATCAACACAGCCATCTTTACAAACATGGAAATATCTACACCGCTATCTCTATAAACATGGAAATATCTGCACTGCCATCTGTAAAAACATGGAAATAACTATACAGTCATCTGTATGAACATGGAAATATCTACAATGCCATCTGTATACACATGGAAATATCTACACAGCCATCTGTATAAACATGTAAATATCTACACTGCTATCTCTATAAACATGGAAATATCTACACCGCCATATCTATAAACATGAAAATATCTACACTGCCATCTCCATAAACATGGAACGAACAACTCCGCCATCTGTGTAAACATGGAAACATCTACACAGCCATCTGTATATACATGGAAATATCTACACCGCTATCTGTATAAACATGGAAATAACTACACCGCTATTTGTATAAACAAGGAAATATCTACACCGTGATCTGTATAAACATGGAAATATTTACACCGCTATCTGTATAAACATGGAAATTTCTACACAGCTATCTCAATAAACATGGAAATGCCAACACCGCCATCTGTATAAACATGGAAATACCTATACAGTCATCTGTGTAAACATGGAAATATCTACACCACCATCTGTATAAACATGGAAATATCTACAATGCCATCTGTATACACATGGAAATAACTAGACGGCAATCTGTGTATAGATGGAAACATCAACACCGCCATCTGTACAAACTTGGAAATATCTACACTTCTATCTCTATAAACATGGAAATATCTACACTGCGGTCTGTATAAACATGTAAATATCTACACCTGTATCTGTATACACACGGAAATATCTACACCACGATCTGTATAAACATGGAAATAGATACACCGCCATCTGTATAAACATTGAAATATCTGCACTGCTATCTCTATAGACATGGAAATATCTACAAAGCCATCTGTATAAACATGGAAATACCTACACAGTCAGGTGTAGGAACATGGAAATATCTACACTGCCATCTGTATAAACATAGAAATATCTACACAGCCCTCTGTATAAATATGGAGATATCTGCATAGGCATCTGTATAAACATGGAAATATCTGCACCGCTATCTGTATAAACATGGAAATACCTACACCGCTGTCTCTATAAACATGGAAATATGTACACCACTATGTGTATAAACATGGAAATATCTCCACTTCTGTCTGTATAAACATGGAAATATCTCCACCGTTATCTGTATAAACATGGAAATATCTACTCTGCCATCTCTATAAACATGGAAATATCTACACCGCGATCAGTATAAACATGGAAATATCTACACCGCTATCTGTATAAACGGAAATATCTCCACTTCTATCTCTATAAACATCGAAATATCTACACCGCCATCTGTATAAACATGGAAATACTTACAAAGTTGTCTGTATAAACATGGAAATATCTACTCCGCCATCTGTATAAACATGGAAATATCTACACAGCCATGTGTACATACATGGAAAAATCTACACCACTCTCTATATAAACATGGAAATAAGTACAGCGCTATCTGTATATACATGGTAATATCTACACCACCATCTTCATACCCATAGAAATATCAACACCGCCATCTGTACAAACATGGAAATATCTGCACCGCTATCTGTATAAACATGGAAATATCCACACCGCGGTCTGTATAAACATGGAAATATCTACACCGCTATCGGTATAAACATGGAAATATCTACATCGCTATCTCTATAAACATGGAAATATCTACACCGTGATTAGTATAAACATGGAAATATTTACACCGATATCTGTATAAACATGAAAGTTTCTACACCATTATCTGTATAAATATGGAAATATCTACACCGCCATCTGTATAAACATGGAAATACCTATACAGTCATCTGTGTAAACATGGAAATATCTACACCACCATCTGTATAAACATGGAAATATCTACAATGCCATCTGTATACATATGGAAATACCTACACGGCAATCTGTGTATAGATGGAAACATTAACACCGCCATCTGTACAAACATGGAAATATCTACACGGCTATCTCTATAAACATGGAAATATCTACACTGCGGTCTGTATAAACATGGAAATATCTACACCGGTATCTGTATAAACATGGAAATATCTACACCACGATCTGTATAAACATGGAAACATATACACCGCTATCTGTATAAACATGGAAATATCTGCACCGCTATCTCTATAAACATGGAAATATCTACAAAGCCATCTGTATAAACATGGAAATACCTTCACAGTCATGTGAAGGAACATGGAAATATCTACACTGCCATCTGTATAAACATAGAAATATCTACACAGCCCTCTGTATAAATATGGAAATATCTGCATAGGCATCTATATAAACATGGAAATATCTGCACCGCTATCTGTATAAACAAGGAAATACCTACACCGCTGTCTCTATAAACATGAAAATATGTACACCGCTATGTGTATAAACATGGAAATATCTCCACTGCTCTCTGTATAAACATGGAAATATCACCACCGTTATCTGTATAAACATGGAAATATCTACAGCACCATCTCTGTAAACATTGAAATATCTACACTGCCATCCGTAAAAACATGGAAATATCTACACACTCATCTGAATAAACATGGAAATATCTACACCACCATCTGTATAAACATGGAAATAACTACACTGCCTTCTGTAGAAAGATGGAAATATCTACGCCGCCATCTGTATAAACATGGAAATATCTACACGGCCATCTGTGTATAGATGGAAATATCAACACCGCCATCTGTACAAACATGGAAATACCTACACCGCTATCTCTATAAACATGGATATATCCGCACTGCCATCTGTAAAAACATGGAAATACCTATACAGTCATCTGTATAAACATGGAAATATCTACAATACCATCTGTATACACATGGAAATATCTACACAGCCATCTGTATACACATGGAAATATCTACACTGCTATCTCTATAAACATGGAAATATCTACACCGCCATCTGCATGTCCATGGAAATATCTACGCTGCCATCTGTGCAAACATGGAAATAACTACAACGCTATCTCTATAAACGTGGAAATATCTGCACTGCCATCTGTAAAAACATGGAAATACCTATACAGTCATCTGTATAAACATGGAAATATCTACAATGCCATCTGTATACACATGGAAATATCCACAAATCCATGTGTACATACATGGAAATATCTACACCGCTATCTATATAAACATGGAACTATCTACTCCGCCATCTTTATAAACATGGAAACCTCTACACCGCCATCTGTGTGAATAAGGAAATATCTACAATGCCATCTTTATAAAGATATAAATATCTGCACCGCGAGCTGTATAAACATGGAAATATCTACATCGCTATCTGTATAAACGTGGAAATATCTACACCACTTTTTGTATAAACAAGGAAATATCTTCACCGTGATCTGTATAAACATGGAAATATCTCCACCGCCATCTCTATAAACACGGAAATATGTACACCCCTATCTGTATAAACGTGGAAATATCCACACCGCTATCTCTATAAACATGGAAAAATCAACATCGCTGTCTCTATGAACATGGAAATATCTACACCACCATCTCTATAAACATGGAAATATCTACCCCACGATCAGTATAAACAAGGAAATATCTACACCGCTATCTGTATAAACATGGAAATATCTCCACTGCTATCTCTATAAACATCAAAATATCTACACCGCCATCTGTATAAACATGGAAATACCTACAATACCGTCTGTATACACATGGAAATATCTACACAGACATCTGTATAAATATGGAAATATCTACACCGCCATCTGTATAAACATGGAAATATCTATACCGCGATCAGTATAAACATGGAAATATCTACACCGCTATTTGTATAAAAATGGAAATATCTCCACTGCTATTTCTATAAATATCGAAATATCTACACCGCCATCTGTATAAACATGGTAATACTTACAAAGTTATCTGTATAAACATGGAAATATCTACTCCGCCATCTGTATAAACATGGAAATATCTACACAGCCATGTGTATATACATGGAAATAACTACATCGCTATCTATATAAACATGGAAATAACTACACCGCTATCTGTATAAACATGGAAATATCTACACCGCCATCTACATATCCATAGAAATATCTGTGCCGCCATCTGTATAAACATGGAAATATCTACACGGTCATCAGCGTATAGATGGAAATATCCACACCGCCATCTGTACAAACATGGAAATATCTGCACCGCTATCTGTATAAACATGGAAATATCTACACCGCGGTCTGTATAAACATGGAAGTATCTACACTGCTATCTGTATAAACATGGAAATATCTACACCGCTATCTCTATAAACATGGAAAGAACTACACCATGAACTGTATAAACTTGGAAATATTTACATCGCTATCTGTATAAACATGGAAATATCTACACATGTATCTGTATAAATATGGAAATATCTACACCGCTATCTCTATAAACATGGAAATATCTACACCGCCATCTGTATAAACATGGAAATATCTACACTGCTATCTCTATAAAGATGAAAATATCTACAATGCGATCTGTAAAAACATTGAAATACCTATACAGTCATCTGTATAAACATGGAAATATCTACACCAACATCTGTATAAACATGGAAATATCTACAATGCCATCAGTATACACATGGAAATACCTACACGGCAATCTGTGTATAGATGGAAACATCAACACCGCCATGTATACAAACATGGAAATATCTACACCGCTATCTCTATAAACATGGAAATATCTACACCACGATCTGTATAAACATGGAAATGTTTACACCGCTATCTGTATTAATATGGAAATATCTTCACGGCTATCTCTATAAACATGGAAATATCTACAAAGCCATCTGTATAAACATGGAAAAACCTACACAGTCATGTGTATAAACATGGAAATATCTACACCGCAATCTGTATAAACATGGAAATATCTACACCGCTATCTGTATAAATATGAAATATCTAAACCTCTATCCCTATAACAATGGAAATATCTACACTGCTATCTGTATAAACATGGAAATATCTACACAGCCATCTGTATAAACATGGAAATACCTACAAAGTCATCTGTATAAACGTGGAAATATCTACACAGCCATCTGTGTAAACATAGAAATATCTACACAGCCATCTGTATATACATGGAAATATCTACACCGCTATCTGTATAAACATGGAAATATCTACACCGCTATTTGTATAAACAAGGAAATATCTACACCGCCATCTGTTTAAACATGGAAATATATACACAGACATCTGTTTATACATGGAAATAACTACACCGCTATCTGTATAAATGTGGAAATATTTGCATCGCTATCCCTATAAACATGATAATATCAACACCGCGATCTGTATAAACATGGAAATATCCTCACCATGATCTGTATAAACATGGAAATATCTACACCGCGATCCGTATAAACATGGAAATATCTACACCGCCATCTCTATAAATATGGAAATATCTACACCCCTACCTGTATAAACATGGAAATATCCACACAGCTATGTCTATAAACATGGAAAAATCAACACCGCTATCTCTATGAACATGGAAATATCTACAACGCCATCTCTATAAACATGGAAATATCTACACTGTGATCAGTATAAACATGGAAATATCTACACCACCATCTGTATAAACATCAAATATCTACAATGCCATCTATATACACATGGAAATACCTACACGGTAATCTGTGTATAGATGGAACCATCAACACCGCCATCTGTACAGATATGGAAATATCTACACCGCTATCTGTATAAACATGGAAATAACTACACTGCGGTCTCTATAAACATGGAAATATCTACACCGGTATCTGTGTAAACATGGAAATATCTACACCACGATCTGTATAAAACATGGAAATATTTACACCGCTATCTGTATAAACATGGAAATATCTACACCGCTATCTCTATAAACATGGAAATACCTACATAGCAATCTGAATATACATGGAAATATCTACACCGCTATCTGTTTAAACATGGAAATATCTACACCGCTATTTGCATAAACAAGGAAACATCTACACCGTGATCTGTATAAACATGGAAATATCTACACCGCCATCTCTATAAACATGGAAATATCTACACCTCTATCTCTATAAACATGGAAATATCCACACCGCTATCTCTATATACATGGAAAAATCAACAACGCTATCTCTATGAACATGGAAATATCTACACCGCCATCTCTATAAACATGGAAATATCTACACCACGATCAGTATAAACATGGAAATATCTACACCGCTATCTGTATAAACATGGAAATATGTCCACTGCTATCTCTATAAACATCGAAATATCAACACCGCCATCTGTATAAACATGGAAATACTTACAAAGTTATCTGTATAAACATGGAAATATCTACACCGCCATCTGTATAAACACGGAAATATCTAAACAGCCATGTGTATATACATGGAAATATCTACACCGTTATCTATATAAACATGGAAATATCTACACTGCTATCTGTATAAACATGGAAATATCTACACCACCATCTACATATACATGGAAATATCTGCGCCGCCATCTGTATAAAAATCGAAATATCTACACGGTCTTCTGTGTATAGATGGAAATATCAACACCGCCATCTGTACAAACATGGAAATATCTGCACTGCTATCTGTATAAACACGGAAATATCTACACTGCGGTCTGTATAATCATGGAAATATCAACACCGCTATCTGTATAAACATGGAAATACATACACCGCTATCTCTATAAACATGGAAATATCTACACCGTGATCTGTATAATCATGGAAATATTTACACCGCTATCTGTATAAACATGGAATTTTCTACACCGTTATCTGTATCAATATGGAAAGTCTACATCGCTATCTCTATAAACATGGAAATACCTACACCGCCATCTGTATAAACAAGGAAATACCTATACAGTCATCTGTGTAAACATGGAAATATCTACACCACCATCTGTATAAACATGGAAATATCTACAATGCCATCTGTATACACATGGAAATACCTACACGGCAATCTGTGTATAGATGGAAACATCAACACCGCCATCTGTACAAACATGAAAATATCCACACTGCTATCTCTATAAACATGGAATTATCTACACTGCAGTCTGTATAAACATGGAAATATCTACACCGGTATCTGCACAAACATGGAAATATCTACACCACAATCTGTATAAACTTGGAAATATCTACACCACGATCTGTATAAACATGGAAATATATACACCGCTATCTGTATTAACATGGAAATATCTGCACCGCTATCTCTATAAATATGGAAATATCTACAAAGCCATCTGTATAAAGATGGAAATACCTACACAGTCATGTGTAGGAACATGGAAATATCTACACTGCGATATGTATAAACATAGAAATGTCTACACAGCCCTCTGTATAAATATGCAAATATCTGCATAGGCATCTGTGTAAACATAGAAATATCTGCACCGCTATCTGTATAAACATGGAAATACCTACACCGCTTTCTCTATAAACATGGAAATATGTACACCGCTATGTGTATAAACATGGAAATATCTCCACTGCTGTCTGTATAAACATGAAAATATCTCCACCGTTATCTGTTTAAACATGGAAATGTCTACCGCGCCATCTCTATAAACATTGAACTATCTACACTGCCATCTGTAAAAACATGGAAATATCTACACAGTCATCTGAATAAACATGGAAATATCTACACCACCATCTGTATATACATGGAAATACCTACAATACCATCTGTATACACATGGAAATATCTACACAGATATCTGTATAAATATGGAAATATCTACACCACGATCTGTATAAACATGGGAATATCTACACCGCCATCTGTATAAACACGGAAATACCTACAAAGTCATCTGTATACACATGGAAATATCTTCACAGCCATCTGTATAAACATGGAAATAACTACACAGCCATCTGTATATACATGGAAATATCTACACCGCTATCTGTATAAACATGGAAATATCTACACCGCTATTTGTATAAAGAAGGAAATACCTACACCGTGATCTATATAAACATGGAAATATCTACACCGCCATCTCTATAAACATGGAAATATCTAAACTGCCATCTCCATAAAGATGGAAGTATCTACTCCGCCATGTGTATAAACACGGAAATATCTACACCACCATCTGTGTAAACATGGAAATATCTACACCGCTATCTGTATAAACATGGAAATGACTACACGGCCATCTGTGAATAGATGGAAATATCAGCACCGCCATCTGTACAAACATGGAAATATCTACACCGCTATCTCTATAAACATGGAAATACATGCACTGCTATCTGTAAAAACATGGAAATATCTATACAGTCATCTGTATAAACATGGAAATATCTACAATGCCATCTGTATACACATGGAAATATCTACACAGCCATCAGTATAAACATGTAAATATCTACACTGCTATCTCTACAACTAAGGAAATATCTACACAGACATCTCTTAAAACATGAAAATATCTACACTGCCATCTCCATAAAAATGGAACTAACTACTCCGCCATCTGTATAAACATGGAAATATCTACAACGCCATCTGTGTGAATAAGAAAATATCTACAATGCCATCTGTATAAAGATATAAATATCTGCACCGCGAGTTGTATAAACATGGAAATATCTACATCGCTATCTGTATAAACGTGGAAATACCAACACCGCTATCGGTATAAACATGGAAATATCTACAACGCCATCTATGTAAACATGGAAATATCTACACCGCTATGTCTATAAACATGGAAATACCTACACCGCTATCTGTATAAACATGGAAATATCTACAACGCTATCTGTATAAACATGGAAATATCTACACCGCGATCTGTATACACGTGGAAATATCTTCACCACGATCTGTATAAACATGGAAATATCTACACCGCTATCTGTATAAACATGGTAATATCTACACCACCATCTATATAAACATGGAAATATCCATACCGCCATCTGTATAAACATGGAAATATCTACAATGCCATCTGTAGAAAGATGGAAATATCTACACCGCAATCTGTGTAAACATGGAAATATCTACAGCGATATCTGTAAAAACATGGAAATATCTACACCGCTATCTGTATAAACATGGAAATATCTCCACTGCTATCTCTATACACATCGAAATATCTACACCGCCATCTGTATAAACATGGAAATACTTACAAAGTTATCTGTATAAACATGGAAATATCTACACCGCTATCTGTATAAACATGGAAATATCTACACCACGGTCTGTATACACGTGGAAATATCTTCACCACGATCTGTATAAACATGGAAATATCTACACCGCTATCTGTATAAACATGACAATATCTACACAACCATCTACATATCCATGGAAATATCTGCGCCGCCATCTGTATAAACATGGAAATATCTACACTGTCATCTGTGTATAGATGGAAATATCAACACCGCCATCTGTACAAACATGGAAATATCTGCACCGCAATCTGTATAAAGATGGAAATATCTACACCGCGGTCTGTATAAACATGGAAATACCTAAACCGTGATCTGTATAAACATGGAAATATCTACACCACTGTCTCTATAAACATGAAAATATCTACACCGTGATCTGTATAAACATGGAAATATTTACACCGCTATCTGTATAAACATGGAAATATCTACACCGTTATCTGTATAAACATGGAAATACCTACAACGCCATCTGTAGAAACATTGAAATATCTACACCACCATCTGTACAAACATGGAAATATCTACAATGCCTTCTGTACACACATGGAAATACCTACACGGCAATCTGTGAATAGATGGAAACATCAACTCCACCATCTGTACAGACATGGAAATATCGACACTGCAGTCTGTATAAAGATGGAAATATCTACATCAGTATCTGTATAAACATGGAAATATCTACACCACAATATGTATAAAACATGGAAATATTTACACCGCTATCTGTATAAACATGGAAATATCTACACCGCTATGTGTATTAACGTGGAAATATCTCCATTGCTATCTGTATAAACATGGACATAGCTCCACCGAAATCTGTATAAACATGAAAATATCTACACCGCTATCTCTATAAACAAGGAAATATCTACAGTGCCATCTGTACAAACATGGAAATATCTACACAGTCATCCGTAGAAATATGGAAATATCTACACCGCTAACTCTATAAACATGGAAATAACTACACCGCTATCTCTATAAACATGGAAATATCTACACCGCTATCTCCATCAACATGGAAATATATACACCGCCATCTCTTTGAACATGGAGATATCTACAACGCCATCTACATAAACAAGAAAATATCTACATTGCCATCTTTATAAACATGGGAATATCTACACCGCCATCTCTATAAACATGGAAATATCTACACTGCCATTTGTAGAAAGATGGAAATATCTACACCGCCATCTGTATAAACGTGCAAATATCTACACCGCAATCTGTATAAACATGGAAATATATACACCGCAATCTGTATAAATATGGAAATATCTACACCGCCATTTGTGTAAACATACAAATATCTTCAGAGTCATCTGTATACACATGGAAATATCTTCACAGCCATCTGTATAAACATGGATGTATCTAGACAACTATCTCTATAAACAAGGAAATACCTACAGCGCTATCTCTATAAACATGGAAATATCAACACCACAATCTCTACAAACATGGAAATATCTACACCGCCATCTATATAAACATGAAAATATCTACACCGCCATCTCCATAAACATGGAAATATCTACACTGCCATCTCTATAAACATGGAAATATCTACACCGCTATCTGTATAAAGATGGAAATATCTACACCGCTATCTCTATAAACATGGAAATATCCACACAGCCATCTGTATAAACATGGAAATACCTACACCGCTATCTGTATAAACATGGAAATATCTACATCGCAATCTGTATAAACAGGGAAATATCTCCACCGCTTTCTGTATAAACATGGAAATATCTTCACCGCTATCTGTATAAACATGGAAATATCTACACCGCTATTTGTATAAACATGGAAATATCTACAACGCTATCTGTGTAAACATGGAAATATCTACACAGCTATCTGTGTAAACTTGGAAATATCTACACAGGTATCTGTGTAAAAATGGAAATATCTACTCGGCAATCTGTGCAAAGAGGGAAATATCTACACCGCTATCTCTGAAAACATGGAAATATCTACACCGCTATCTGTATAAACATGGAAATATCTACACCGCTATCTGTATAAACAAGGAAATATCTAAACCGCCATCTGTAGAAACATGGAAATATCTACACCACCATCTGTATAAACATGGAAATAACTACAACGCTATCTGTAGAAATATGGAAATACCTACACCGCTATCTCTATAAACATGGAAATACCAACACCGCTTTCTCTATAAACATGGAAATATCTACATCGCAATCTCTATAAACATGGAATTATCTACACCGCCATCTCTATAAACATGAAAATATCTACACCGCCATCTTCAGAAACATGGCTGTATCTACACGGCCATCTGTATAAACATGGAAATATCTACACCACTATCTGTATAAACATGGAAAAATCTTCACTGCCATCTGTATAAAGATTTAAATATCTGCACTGCGAGTTGTATAATTATGGAAATATCTACACCGCAATCTCTATAAACATGGAAATACCTACAACGCCATCTCTATAAACATGGAAATATCTAAAACGCTATCTGTATAAACATGGAAATATCTACATCGCTATCTGTATAAACAGGGAAATATCTCCACCGCTACCTGTATAAACATGGAAATATCGACACCGCTATCTGTATAAACTTGGAAATATCTACACCGCTATCTGAATAAACATGGAAATATCTACAACGCTATCTGTGTAAACATGGAAATATCTACACAGCAATCTGTGTAAACTTGGAAATATCTACACAGCTATCTGTTTAAAAATGCAAATATCTACACGGCAATCTGTGCAAAGATGGAAATATCTACACCGCTATCTGTGTAAACATGGAAATATCTACACCTCTATCTGTATAAACATGGAAATATCTACACCACTATCTGTATAAAGAAGGAAATATCTACACCGCCATCTTTAGAAACATGGAAATATTTAAACCGCCATCTGTATAAACATGGAAATATCTACACCGCTACCTGTATAAATATGGAAATATCTACAACGCTATCTCTATAAACATGGAAATACCTACACCACTTGCAATATAAACATGGAAATATCTACACAGCTATCTGTGTAAACTTGGAAATATCTACACCGCAATCTGGGTAAGCATGGAAATATCTACAACGCTATCTGTGTAAACATGGAAATATTTACAACGCTATCTGTGTAAACACGGAAATATCTACACTGCTATCTGTAAAACGTGAAAATATCTACACCGCTATCTGTATAAACGTTGAAATATCTAAACCGCTATTTGTATAAATGTGGAAATACCTACAACGCTATCTGTATAAACGTGGAAATATCTACATTGCTATCTGTATAAACGTGGAAATACCTTCGTCACTATCTGTATAACCCTGTAAATATCTGCACCGCTATCTGCATCAACATGTAAATAACTACACCGCTATCTGTATAAACATGGAAATATCTACAATGCTGTCTCTGTACACATGGAAATATCGACACAGGTATCTGTGTAAACTTGGAAACATCTACACCGCTATCTGTGTAAAGTTTGCAATGTCTACACCGCAATCTGTGCAAAGTTGAAAATATCTTTACCGCTATATCTGTAAACATGCAAATATCTACACCGCTATATGTATAAACATGGAAATATCTACACCGCCATCTTTATACACATGGAAATAACTACACAGCCATCTGTATAAACATGGAAATATCTACACCGCTTTCTCTACAAACATGGAAATATCTACACCGCTATCTGTATAAACATGGAAATATCTACATCGATATCTGTATAAACATGGAAATATCTATACCGCAGTCTCTATAAACATGGAAATATCTCCACCGCTATCTGTATAAACATGAAAATATCCACACCGCTATCTGTATAATCATGGACATATCTACACTGCAATCTGTATAAACATGGAAATATCTATCACGATATGTGTGTAAACATGGAAATATCTAAACCGCGGTTTGTATAAACATGTTAATATCTACACCACTATCTGTATAAACATGTAAATATCTACACCACGATCTGTATAAACTTGGAAATATCTATACCGCTATCTGTATAAAGATGGAAATATCTTCACCGCTATCTGTGCAAACATGAAAATATCTACACCGCCACCTCTATATACATGGAAATATCTACACTGCCATCTCTATAAAGATGGAAATAACTACACCGCGAGCTGTATAAACATGGAAATATCTACAACGCTATTTGTATAAACATGGAAATACCAACACCGCTATCTGTATAAACATAGAAATACCTACACGGCTATCTGTATAAACATGGAAATATCTACACAACTATCTCTATAAACATGGAAATACCTACACCGCCATCTGTATACACATAGAAATATTTACACCGCTATCTCTATAAACATAGAAATATCTACAACGCCATCTCTATAAACATGGAAATATCTACACTGCCATCTGCATGAACATGGAAATATCTACACCGCCATCTGAATAAACATGTAAATATCTACACGGCTATCTGTATAAATATGGAAATATCTACACTGCTACCTCTATAAACATGGAAATATCTACACAGCTATCTGTATAAACATGGATATATCTAAACCGCTATCTCAATAAACATGGAAATATCTACACCGCCATCTGTTTAAACATGGAAATATGTACAATGTCATCTGTACAAACATGGAAATAACTACACCGCTATCTGTATAAACATGGAAATATCTACACCGCTATCTGTATAAACATGGAAATATCTACACCGCTATCTGTATAAATATGGAAATATCCACACCGCTATCCCTATAAACATGGAAATGTCTACACCGCTATCTGTATAACCATGGAAATGAATACATGGCTATCTCTATAAACATGGAAATATCTACACCGCTATCTGCATAAACACGGAAATATCTACACCGCTATCTGCATAGACATGGAAATATATACATCGTCATCTGTACAAACATGGAAATATCTCCATCGCTATCTCTATGAACATGGAAATTCCTCCACCGCTATCTCTATAAACTTGGAAATATCTTCACCGCTATCTTTATAAACATGGAAATATCTACTCCACTCTCTGTATAAACATGGATATATCTACACTGCCATCTGTATAAACATGGTAATAGCCACACTGCTATCTGTATAAACATGAAAATATCTACACCACTATCTGAATAAACATACAAATATCTAAACCACTATGTGTATAAAAATGGAAATATCTACACCGATATCTCTGAAAACATGGAAATATCTACACCGCTACCTGTATAAACATGGACATATCTAAACCGCTATCTCTATAAACATGGAAATATCTACACCGCTACCTGCATAAACTTGGAAATATCTACACCACCATCTCTAGAAACATGGAAATATCTCCACCGCTATCTGTATAAACATGGAAATATCTCCTTCACTCTCTGTATAAACATGGAAATATCTATTCCGCTATCTGTATAAACATGGAAATATCTACACCGCTATCTGTATAAACATGGAAATATCTACGCCGCAATCTCTATAAACATGGAAATATCTACAACACTATCTGTGTAAACATGGAAATATCTACACCGCAGTCTGTGTAAACATGGAAATATGTACATCGCAATCTCTGTGAAGATGGAAATATCTACACCGCAATCTGTGCAAATATGGAAATATCTACACCTCTATCTCTGTAAACATGGAAATATCTTCACCACTCTCTGTATAAGCATTGAAATATCGACACCGTTATCTGTATAAACATGGAAATATCTACACCACAATCTGTATAAACATGGATATATCTACACCGCTATCTGTACAAACATGGAAATATCTACACCACTATCTGTATAAACATGGAAATATCTCTTCCGTTATCAGTATAAATATGGAAATATCTACACCGATATCTCTATAAACATGGAAATGTCTACATCGCTCTCTGTATAAACAAAGAAATATCTAAACCGCAATCTGAATAAACATACAAATATCTACACCGCTATCTCTATAAATATGGAAGTATCTACACTGCTATGTCTGTAAACACGGAAATATCTACACCGCTACATGTATAAACATGGAAATATCTACACCACTATCTCTATAAACATGGAAATATCTACACCGCTATCTGCATATACTTGAAAATATCTACACCAACATCTCTATAAACATTGAGATATCTCCACCGCTATCTGTAGAAACATGGGAATATCTCCACCGCTCTCTGTATAAACATGGAAATATCTACACCGCTCTATGTAGAAACATGGAAATATCTACACCGCTATCTGTAGAAACATGGAAATATCTACACCGCTATCTGTATAAACATGCAAATATCTACAGCGCTATCTGTATAAACATGGAAATATCTCTAATTCTATCTGTATTAACATGGAAATAACTACACCGCAATCTCTATAAACATTTAAATACCTACAACACTATCTGTGTAAACAAGGAAATATCTACACAGCTGTCTGTGTAAAGATGGAAATATGTACACCGCAATCTGTGTGAGGATGGAAATATATACACCGCAATCTGTGCAAATATGGAAATATCTACACCTCTATCTCTGTAAACATGGAAATATCTACACCACAATCTGTATAAAGATGGAAATATCTACACCACTATCTTTATAAACATGGAAATATCTACTCCGCTATCTGTATAAATATGGAAATATTTACACCGCTATCTCTATAAACATGGAAATGTCTACATCGCCTTCTGTATAAACATGAAAATATCTACACTGCCATCTGTATAAACACGGAAATAACTGCACCGCTATCTCTATAAACATGGAAATATCTACACCACTATCTGTATAAACATGGAAATATCTACATCGCTATCTGTATAAACATGGATATATCTACACCGTTATCTGTATAAACATGGAAATATATACACAGCTATCTGTATAAATATGGAAATATCTACACCACCATTTGTGTAAACATACAAATATCTACACAGTCATCTGTATAGATATGGAAATACCTACACAGCCATCAGTATAAACAAGGATGTATCTACACAGCTATCTCTATAAACAAGGAAATACCTACACTGCTATCTCTATAAACATGGAAATAACTACACCGCAATCTCTACAAACATGGAAATATCTACACGGACATGTATATAAACATGAAAATATCTACACCGCCATCTCCATAAACATGGAAATATCTACACTGCCCTCTGTATAAACATGGAAATATCTACACTGCTATCTGTATAAAGATGGAAATATCTACACCACGATCTGTATAAATATTAAAATATCTACACCGCTATCTGTATAAACATGGAAATAACTTCACCGCCATCTGTATAAACATGGAAATACCTACACAGTCATCTGTATAAACATGGAAATATCTACACCGCCATCTCTATAAACATGAAAACATCTACACCGCCATCTTCAGAAACATGGATGTATCTACACCGCCATCTGTAAAAACATGGAAATATCTACACCACTATCTGTATAAACATGGAAATATCTTCACTGCTATCTGTAGAAACATGGAAATATCTACACGGCCATCTGTATAAAGATGGACATATCTACACCGCAATCTGTATAAATATGGAAATACCTACACTGCTATATCTATAGACATGGAAATATCTTCACCGCTATCTGTATAAACATGGAAATATCTACACTGCCATCTGTATAAAGATGGAAATATCTGCACCACGAGCTGTATAAACATGGAAATATCTACACCGCTATCTGCATAAACATGGAAATAACAACACCGTTATCTGTATAATCATGGAAATATCTACACCGCTATCTCTATAAACATGAAAATACTTACACCACCATCTCTGTAAACATGGAAATATTTACACCGCTGTCTCTATCAACATAGAAATAACTACACCGCCATCTCTATAAACATGGAAATATCTACACCGCGATCTGCATAAACATGGAAATATCTAAAAAGACATCTGTATAAACATGGAAATATCTACACTGCCATCTGTATAAACTTGGAAATATCTACACTGACATCTGTAGAAAGATGGAAATGTCTACAAAGCGATCTGTATAAACATGGGAATTTCTACACCGCTACCTGTATAAACGTGGAAATATCTACACCGCTTTCTGTATCAACATGGAAATAACTACACCGCAATCTGTATAAACATGGAAATATCTACAATGCTATCTGTGTAAACATGGAAATATCTACACAGCTATCGGTGTAAACTTGAAAATATCTACACCGCTATCTGGGTAAATTGGGCAATACCTACAGCGCAATCTGTGCAAAGATGGAAATACCTACACCGCTATCTCTGTAAACATGGAAATATCTACACCGCTATCTGTATAAACATGGAAATATCTACACTGGCATCTGTATAAACATGGAAATATCTACAGCGCCATCTGTATAAACATGAAAATATCTACACTGCCATCTGTACACTCATGGAAATATCTAAACAGCCATCTGTATAAACATGGAAATATCTACACCGCTATCTCTATAAACATGGAAATGTCCACATCGCTATATGTATAAACAGGGAAATATCTCCACCGATATCTGTATAAACATGGAAATATCTACACCGCTATCTGTGTAAACATGGAAATATCTACACCGCTATCTGTATAAACTTGGAAATATCTACAACGCTATCTCTGTAAACATGGAAATATCTACACAGCTATCTATGTAAACTTGGAAATATCTACACCGCTATCTGTGTAAATTTGGTAATACCTACAGCGCAATCTGTGCAAAGATGGAAATATCTACAACGCTATCTCTGTAAACATGGAAATATCTACACCGCTATCTGTATAGACATGGAAATATCTACACTGCCATCTGTATAAACACGGAAATATCTACAGAGCTATCTGTATAAACACGGAAATATCTACACCGCCACCTGTATACACATGGAAATATCTACCAAGCCATCTGTATAAACATGGAAATATCTACACTGCTATCTCTATAAACATGGAAATATCTACACCGCTATCTGTGTAAACTTGGAAATATCTACACAGCTATCTGTGTAAAAATGGAAATATCTACACAGCAATCTGTGCAAAGATGGAAATATCTACACCGCAGTCTCGATAAACATGGAAATATCTACACCGCTATCTGTATAAACATGGAAATATCTACACCGCTATCTGTATAAACATGGAAATTTTTACACCGCTATCTGTATAAACATGGAAATATCTCCACCGCTATCTTTATAAACACGGAAACACCTACACCGGTATCTTTATCAACATGGAAATACTTACACCGCTATCTCTATAAACAATGAAATATCTACAACGCTATCTGTGTAAACATGGAAATATCTACACAGCTATCTGTGTAAACTTGGAAATATCTTCACCGCAATCTGGGTAAGCTTGGAAATATCTACAACGCTATCTGTGTAAAAATGGAAATATTTACAACGCTATCTGTGTAAACAGGGAAATATCTACACAGCTATCTGTGAAACGTGGAAATATCTACACCGCTATCTGTATAAACTTGGAAATATCTAAACCGCTATCTGTATAAATGTGGAAATACATACAACGCTATCTGTATAAACGTGGAAATATCTACTTCGCTATCTGTATAAACGTGGAAATACCTTCACCACTGTCTGTATAAGCCTGAAAATATCTACAACTCTATCTGTATGAACATGTAAATAACTACACCGCTATCTGTATAAACATGGAAATATCTACAATGCTATCTCTGTAAACATGGAAATATCGACACAGGTAACTGTGTAAACTTGGAAATATCTACACCGCTATCTGTGTAAAGTTTGGAATGTCTACACCGCAATCTGTGCAAAGATGGAAATATTTTTACCGCTATATCTGTAAACATGGAAGTATCTACACCGCTATATGTATACTCATGGAAATATCTACACCGCCATCTGTATAAAGATGGAAATATCTACACTGCAAACTTTATAAATATGGAAATACCTACACCGCTATCTCTATAGACATGGAAATATCTACACTGCCATCTGTATAAAGATGGAAATATCTACACTGCGAGCTGTATAAACATGGAGATATCTACACTGCTATCTGTATAAACATGGAAATACCAACACCGTTATCTGTATAAACATGGAAATATCTACAGCGCTATCTCTATAAACATGAAAATACTTACACCACCATCTCTATAAAAATGGAGATATTTACACCGCTATCTCTATAAATATAGAAATAACTACACCGCCATCTCTATAAACATGGAAATATCTACACCGCCATCTGCGTAAACATGGAAATATCTACACAGACATCTGTATAAACAAGGAAATATCTTCACTGCCATCTGTATAAACTTGGAAATATGTACACTGACTTCTGTAGAAAGATGGAATTGTCTACAAAGAGATCTGTATAAACATGGGAATTTCTACACCACTACTTGTATAAACATGGAAATATCTACAACGCTATCTGTATCAACATGGAAATAACTACACCGCAATCTGTATAAACATGGAAATATCTACAATGCTATCTCTGTAAACATGGAAATATCTACACCGCTATCTGTGTAAGTTTGGCAATACCTACACCGCAATCTGTGCAAAGATGCAAATAACTACACCGCTATCTATAAACATGGAAATATCTACACCGCTATCTGTATAAACCTGGAAATATCTACACTGCCATCTGTATAAACATGGAAATACCTACACCGCTTTCTCTATAAAGATGAAAATATCTACACAGCTATCTCTATAAACATGGAAATATCTACACCGCCATCTCTATGAACATGAAAATATCTACACCGCCGTCTTCAGAAATATGGATGTATCTACACAGCCATCTGTATAAACATGGAAATATCTACACAGCCATTTGTATATACATGGAAATATCTACACCACTATCTGTATAAACATGGAAATAACTACATCGCTATTTGTATAAACAAGGATATATCTACACCGCCATCTGTCTAAACATGGAAATATATACGCAGACATCTGTTTATACATGGAAATATCTACACCGCTATCTGTATAAACATGCTAATAACTACACCGCTATCTGTATAAACGTGGAAATATTTTCACCGTTATCCCTATAAACATGGTAATATCAACAACGCGATCTGTATAAACATGGAAATATCTACACCATGATCTGTATAAACATGGAAACATCTATACCGTGATCTGTATAAACATGGAAATATCTACACCGCCATCTCTATAAACTCGGAAATATCTACACACCTATCTGTATAAATATGGAAATATCCACACCGCTATCTCTATAAACATGGAAAAATCAACACCGCTATCTCTATGAACATGGAAATATCTACACCGCCATCTCTATAAACATGGAAATATCTACACCGCGATCAGTATAAACATGGAAATATCTACACTGCCATCTGTATAAACATGGAAATATCTCCACTGCTATCTCTATAAACATCGAAATATCTACACCGCTTTCTGTATAAACATGGAAATATTTACACTGCCATCTACATATCCATAGAAATATCTGCACCGCCATCTGTATAAACATGGAAATATCTACACCACTATCTGTATAAACATGGAAATATCCACACCAAAATCTGTATAAACATGGAAATATCTACACCACAATCTGTATAAACATGGAAATATCTACACCACTATCTGTATAAACATGCAAATATCTACTCCGCTATCTGTATAAATATGGAAATATCTACACCGCTATCTCTATAAACATGGGAAGGTCTACACCGCGTTGTGTATAAACATGAAAATATCTACACTGCCATCTGTATAAACATGGAAATAACTACACCGCTATCTCTATAAACATGGAAATATCTACACTGCCATCTGTATATACATGGAAATAGCTACACAGTCATCTGTATAAACATAGAAACATCTACACCACTACCTGTATAAGCATGGATACACCTACACTGCCATGTGTATGAACATGGTAACAGCCACAGCGCTATCTGCATATACATGAAAATATCTACACCACCATCTGAATAAACATACAAATATCTGAACCGCTATCTGTATAAATATGGCAATATCTACACCGATATCTCTGTAAACATGGAAATATCTACACCGCTACCGGCATAAACTTGGATATATCTACACCACCATCTCTAGAAATATGGAAATATCTCCACCGCTATCTGTATAAACATGGAAATAACTCCTCCACTCTCTGAATAAACATGGAAATGTCTATACCGCTATCTGTATAAACATGGAAATATCTACACCGCTATCTATATAAGCATGGAAATATCTACACCGCAATCTCTATAAACATGGAAATATCTACAACACTATCTGTGTAAACATGGAAATATCTACACCGCTGTCCGTGTAAACATGGAAATATGTACACCTCAATCTGTGTGAAGAAGGAAATATCTACACTGCAATCGGTGCATATAAGGAAATATCTACACCTCTATCTCTGTAAACATGGAAATATCTACACCACTCTCTGAATAAGCATGGAAATATCGACACCGCTATCTGTATAAACATGGATATATCTACACCACAATCCGTATAAACATGGATATATCTACACCGCTATCTGTATAAACATGGAAATATTTACACCACCATCTGTATAAACATGGAAATATCTCCTCCGTTATCTGTATAAATATGGAAATATCTACACCGCTATCTCTATAAACATGTAAATGTCTACAACGCTCTCTGTATAAACATGGAAATATCTACACCGCCATCTGAATAAACATACCAATATCTACACCGATATCTCTATAAATATGGAAGTATCTACACTGCTATCTCTGTAAACACGGAAATATCTACACCGCTACCTGTATAAACATGGAAATATATACACCACTATCTCTATAAACATGGAAATATCTACACCGCTATCCGCATATACTTGAAAATATCTACACCACCATCTCTATAAACATTGAAATATCTCCACCGCTATCTGTATAAACATGGAAATATCTCCACCGCTCTCTGTATAAACATGGAAATATCTACACCGCTATCAGTATAAACATGGAAATATCTACACTGCTATCTGTATAAACATGGAAATACCTACACCGCTATCTGTATAAACATGCAAATATCTACAGCGCTATCTGTATAAACATGGAAATATCTCCACCGCTATCTGTATAAACATGGAAATATCTACACTGCTAACTTTATGAAGATGGAAATATCTACACCACAATCTCTATAAACATGGAAATACCTACAACAATATCTGTGTAAACAAGGAAATATCTACACAGCTGTCTGTGTAAACATGGAAATATCTACACTGACATCTGTATACACATTGAAATAACTACACAGTCATCTGTATAAAGATGGAAATATCTACACCGTTATCTGTATAAACATGGAAATATCTACACCGCTATCTGTATAAATGTGGAAATATCTACACCGCAATCTGTGGAAATATGGAAATATCTACACATCAATTTCTGTAAATCTGGAAATATCTACTCCGCTATCTATATAAACATGGAAATATCTACACCGATGTCTGTATAAACATGGAAATATCTACACCATGATCTGTATAAACATGGATTTATCTACACCGCTATCTGTATAAACATGGAAACATCTACACCGCTATCTGTATAAACATGGAAATACCTACACCGCTCTGTGAATAAACATGGAAATATCTACAACGCTGTCTGTATAAACATGGAAATATCTACACTGCTATCTCTGTAAACATGGAAATATCTACACCGCTATCTGTATAATCATGGAAATATCTACACCACAATCTGTATAAACATGGATATATCTACACAGCTATCTGTATAAACATGGAAATATCTACACCACTATCTGTATAAACATGGAAATATCTACTCCTCTGTCTGTATAAATAGGGAAATATCTACACCACTATCTCTATACACATGGAAATGTCTACACCGCTATCTGTATAAACATGGAAATATCTACATGGCTATTTCTATAAATATGGAAATATCTACACCGCCATCTGTAAAAACATGGAAATACCTTCACAGTCATCTGTATAAACATAGAAATATCCACACCACTATCTGTATAAATACGGAAATATCTACACTGCCATCTGTATAAACATGGAAATATCTACACAGCCATCTCTATAAACATGGAAAAATCTACATCGCTATCTGAATAAACATGGAAACAGCTACACCGCTATCTGTATAAACATTGAAATATCCACACCGCCATGTGTAAAAATATGGAAATATCTACACAGTCATCTGTAGAAACATGGAAATATCTACACCGCCATCTGTATACACATGGAAATATCTCCACCGCTATCTGTATAAACATGGAAATATCTACACCGCTATCTGTATAAACATGGAAATATCTACACCGCTATGTGTATAGACATGGAAATATCTACACCGCAATCTGTACAAACATGGAAATATCTACACTGCTATCTGTATACACATAGAAATAACTAAACCGCTATCTGTATAAATATGGAAATATCTACACCACCATCTGAATTAACATGGAAATATCTACACAGGTATCTGTATAAATATGGAAATATCTACACCGCTACCTCTATAAACATGGAAATATCTACACAGCTATCTGTATAAACATGGATATATCTACAGCGCTATCTCTATAAACATGGAAATATCTACACCGCCATCTGTGTAAACATGGAAATATGTACACAGTCATCTGTATAAACATGGAAATAACTACACCGCTATCTGTATAAACATGGAAATACCTACACCGCTATCCTTATAAACATGGAAATATCTACACCGCTATCTGTATAAAGGTGGAAATATCTACACCGCAATCTGTGGAAATATGGAAATATCTACACATCTATCTCTGTAAATCTGGAAATATCTACTCCGCTATCTATATAAACATGGAAATATCTACACCGATGTCTGTATAAACATGGAAATATCTACACCATGATCTGTATAAACATGGATATATCTACACCGCTATCTGTATAAACATGGAAACATCTACACCGCTATCTGTATAAACATGGAAATATCCACACCGCTATCCCTATAAACATGGAAATGTCTACACCGCTATCTGTATAAACATGGAAATATCTTCATGGCTATCTCTATAAACATGGAAATATCAACACCGCTATCTGCATAAACTCGGAAATATCTACACCGCTATCTGCATAGACATGGAAATATCTATATCGTTATCTGTACAAACATGGAAATATCTCCATCGCTATCTCTATGAACATGGAATTATCTCCACCGCTATCTCTATAAACTTGGAAATATGTTCACCGTTATCTTTATAACCATGGAAATATCTACTTCACTATCTGTATAAACATGGATATATCTACACTGCCCTCTGTATAAACATGGTAATAGCCACACCGTTATCTGTATAAACATGGAAATATCTACAACACCATTTGAATAAACATACAGATATCTAAACCGCTACCTGTATAAATATGGAAATATCTACACCGCTAACTCTGTAAACATGGAAATATCTACACCGCTACCTGTATAAACATGGACATATCTACACCGCTATCTCTATAAACATGGAAATATCTACACCGCTACCTGCGTAAACTTGGAAATACCTACACCACCATCTCTAGAAACATGGAAATATCTCCACCGCTATCTGTATAAACATGGAAATATCTCCACCACTCTGTGAATAAACATGGAAATATCTACAACGCTGTCTGTATAAACATGGAAATATCTACACCGCTATCTCTATAAACATGGAAATATCTACACCGCTATCTGTATAAACATGGAAATATCTACACCACAATCTGTATAAACATGGATATAGCTTCACAGCTATCTGTATAAACATGGTAATATCTACACCACTATCTGTATAAAAATGGAAAGATCTACTCCGCTATCTGTATAAATATGGAAATATCTACACCACTATCTCTATACACATGGAAATGTCTACACCGCTCTCTGTATAAACATGGAAATATCTACTTGGCTATTTCTATAAATATGGAAATATCTACACCGCCATCTGTAAAAACATGGAAATACCTTCACAGTCATCTGTATAAACATAGAAATATCCACACCACTATCTGTATAAACACGGAAATATCTACACTGCCATCTGTATAAACATGGAAATATCTACACAGCCATCTCTATAAACATGGAAAAATCTACATCGCTATCTGAATAAACATGGAAACAGCTAAACCGCTATCTGTATAAACATGGAAATATCCACACCGCCATCTGTAAAAATATGGAAATATCTACACAGTCCTCTGTAGAAACATGGAAACATCTACACCGCCATCTGTATACACATGGAAATATCCACACCGCCATCTGTAAAAATATGGAAATATCTACACAGTCCTCTGTAGAAACATGGAAACATCTACACCGCCATCTGTATACACATGGAAATATCTCCACCGCTATCTGTATAAACATGGAAATATCTACACCGCTATCTCTATAAACATGGAAATATCTACACCGCTATTTGTATAGACATGGAAATATCTACACCGCAATCTGTACAAACATGGAAATATCTACACTGCTATCTGTATACACATAGAAATATCTACACCGCTATCTGTATAAATATGGAAATATGTACACCACCATCTGAATTAACATGGAAATATCTACACAGCTATCTGTATAAATATGGAAATATCTACACCGCTACCTCTATAAACATGGAAATATCTACACAGCGATCTGTATAAACATGGATATATCTACACCGAAATCTCTATAAACATGGTAATATCTACACCGCCATCTGTGTAAACTTGGAAATATGTACACAGTCATCTGTATAAACATGGAAATATCTACACCGCTATCTGTATAAACATGGAAATACCTACACCGCTATCCTTATAAACATGGAAATATCTACACAGCTATCTGTGTAAACTTGGAAATATCTACACCGCTATCTGTGTAAAGATGGAAATACCTAAACCGCAATCTGTGCAAAGATGGAAATATCTACAACGCTATCTCGGTAAACATGGAAATATCTACATTGCTATCTGTATAAACATGGAAATATCTACACCGCTATATCTATAAACATGGAAATATCTACACCGCTATCTCTATTATCATGGAAATATCTATACCGACTTCTGTATGAACATGCAAATATCTACACAGTCATCTGTATAAACATGTAAATATCTACACCACCATCTCAATAAACATGGAAATATCTAGACAGCCATATCTATACAAATGGAAATATCTACACAGCCATCTGTATAAACATGGAAATATCTACAACTCTATCTCTGTAAACATGGAAATACCTACACCGCTATCTGTAGAAACATGGAAATATCTACACTGCCATCTGTATACACTAGGAAATATCTACAAAGCCATCCCTATAAACATGGAATTATCTACACCGCTATCTCTATAAACATGGAAATACCTACACTGCTATCTGTATGAACATGGAAATATATACATCGCTATCTCTGCAAACAAGGAAATATCTTCACCGCCATCTCCATAAACATGAAAATATCTACACTGCCATCTCTATAAACATGGAAGTATCTACACAGCCATCTTTATAAACATGGAAATATCTACACTGCCATCTGTATAAACTTGGAAATATCTACACTGCCATCTGTATTAAGATGGAAATATCTACTTCACCATCTGTATAAATATGGAAATATCTACACCACCGTCTGTATAAACATGTAAATATCTACACAGCTCTCTGTATAAACATGGAAATATCTACACTCCTATCTGTGTAAAGATGGAAATATCTAAACCGCAATCTGTGCAAAGATGCAAATATCTACACCAATATCTCTGTAAACATGGAAATATCTACACTGCTATCTCTATAAATATGGAAATATTTACACCACTATCTCTAAAAACATGGAAATATCTACAGCGCTATCTCTATAAAGATGGAAATATCTACAGCGCTCTCTCTATAAACATGAAAATATCTACACTGCTATCTGTATAAACATGGAAATATCCACACAGTCATCTTTATATACATGGAAATATCTACACCGCTATCTGTAGAAACATGGAAATATCTACACCGCTATCTCTATAAACATGGAAATATCTGCACCGCCATCTGTATAAACATGGAAATAGATAAACAGTCATCTGTATAAACATGGTAATAACTACATCACCATCTGTATAAACATGAAAATATCTACACTGCCATCTGTATAAACATGGAAATATCTACACAGCCGTCTGTATAAACATGGAAATATCTACACCGCTATCTGAATAAACATGGGAATAACTACATCGCTATCTGTATAAACATGGAAATATCTACACCACTATCTTTATAAACATGGAAATATCTACACCGCTATCTGTATAAACATTGAAATATCTCAACCACTATCTCTGTAAACTTGGAAATATCTACACTGCCATCTGTATAAAGATGGAAATATCTACAACGCGATCTGTATAAACATGGAAATATCTACACCGCCACCTGTATAAACATGGAAATATCTACACAACTATCTGTGTAAACATGGAAATATCTACAAAAACATCTGTATAAACATGGAAATATCTACACTGCTATCTGTATAAACATGGAAATATCTACACCGCTATCTCTATAAACATGGAAATAGCTAGACAGTCATCTGTATAAACATGGAAATATCCACACCGCCATGTGTATAAACATGGAAACATCTACACAGCCATCTGTATAAACATGGAAATATCTACACCGCTATCTGTGTAAAGATGGAAATATCTACACCGCAATCTGTGCAAAGATGGAAATATCTACACCGCAATCTTTGCAAAGATGGAAATAAATACTCCGCAATCACTGTAAACATGGAAATATCTACACTGCTATCTGTATAAACATGGACATATCTACAACACTATCTGTATAAATATGGAAATATCTACACTGTTATCTCTATAAAAATGGAAATATCTACACCACTATCTCTATAAACATGGAAATATATACACCACTATCTCTATAAACATGGAAATATCTATAGTGCCATCTGTATAAACATGCATATATCTACACAGTCATCTGTATAAACATGGAAATATCTACACTACCATCTCTATATACATGGAAATATGTATAGCACTCACTGTATAAAGATGCAAATATCTACACCGCTATCTGTATAAACATGGAAATATCTACATCGCTATCTGTATAAATATGGAAATATTTACACCACTATCTCTATAAACATGGAAATATGTACACCGCTATTTCTATAAACAGGGAAATATCTACACCAACATCTGTATAAACATGGAAATATCTACACAGTCATCTTCATAAACATGGAAATATCTACACTGCCATCTGTATATACATGGAAATACCTACTCAGCCCTCTTTATAAACGTGGAATCATCTGCACAGCAATCTGTATAAACATGTAAATATCTACACCGCTATCTGTATAAACAGGGAAATATCTACTCCGCTGTCACTATAAACATGGAAATATCTACACCGCTCAGTGTATAAACATGAAAATATTTCCACTGCTATCTCTACCAACAGAGAAATAACTTCACCGCTATCTGTATAAACATGGAAATACCTACACTGCCATCTGTATTAACATGGAAATATCCACACCACCATCTGTATAAAAGTGGAAATATATACATCGCGAGCTCTATAAACATGGAAATATTTACACCGCTATCTGTTTAAACATGGAAATACCAACACCGCTATCTCTATAAACGTGGAAATATCTACACCGCTATCTGTATAAACATGGAAACATCTACACCGCGATCTGTATGAAAATGGAAATATCTGCACCTCCATCACTATAAACATGAAAATATCTACACTGCCATCTCCATAAACATGGGACTATCTACAAAGCCATCTGTATAAACATGGAAATATCTACACTGCCATCTGTATAAAGATGTAAATATCTACAACGAGAGCTGTATAAACATGGAAAGATTTATACCGCTATCAGTATAAACATGGAAATACCAACACCGCTATCTGTATATACTTGGAAATATCTACACCGCTATCTGTATAAACATGGAAATATCTAGAAAGCTATCTCTATAAACATGGAAATACCTAAACCACTATCTCTATAGACATGGAAATATCTACACCGCTGTCTCTATAAACTTGGAAATATATACACAGCCATCTCTACAAACATGGAAATGTCTACAACGCCATCTAAATAAACAAGGAAATATCTACACTGCCATCTATATAAACATGGAAATATCTACACCGCCATCTGTATAAACATGGAAATATCTACACTGCCATCTGTAGAAAGATGGAGTTATCTACACTGCGATCTGTGTAAACGTGGAAATATCTACACCATGATCTGTATAAACATGGAAATATCTACACCCATATCTGTAAACATGGAAATATCTACACCGCTATCTGTGCAAAGGTGGAAATATCTACACCACTATCTCTGTAAACATGGAAATACCTACACCGCTATCTGTATACACATGGAAATATCTACACCGCTATCTCTATCAACATGGAAATATCTACACTGCTACCTCTATAAACATGGAAATATCTACACCGTTATCTGTATAAACATGGAAATATATACAGCGCTATCTGTATAATCATGGAAATTTCTACACCACGATCTGTATGAACATGGAAAGATCTACAGCACTATCTGTATAAACATGTAAATATCTACACTGCAATCTGTATAAACATGGAAATATCTACACCGCTATCTCCATTAACATGGAAATATCTACACCACCATCTGTATAAACATGGAAACAACTACAGAGATATCTCTATAAACGTGGAAATATATACACCGCCATCTCAACAAACATGGAAATATCTACAGCGCCATCTACATAAACAAGGAAATATCTACACTGCCATCTATATAAACATGGAAATATCTACACCGCTATTTGTATAAACATGGAAATATCTACAGTGCCGTCTGTAAAAAATGGAAATATCTACACAGTCATCTGTATAAACATGGAAATATCTACACCGCCATCTCTATACACATGGAGATAGCTTCCCCGCCATTTACATAAACAAGGAAATATCTACACCGCCATCTATATAATCATGGAAATCTCTACACCTCCAACTGTATAAACATGCAAATGTCTACACTGCCATCTGTAGAGAGAAATATCTACACCGCGATCTGTATAAACATGGAAATATCTACATCGCTATCTGAATAAACATGGAAATATCTACAATGCTATTTGTGTAAACGTGGAAATATGTACACCATGATCTGTATAAACATGGAAATATCTACACCACTTTCTGTATAAATATGGAAATATGTACACTGCTATCTGTATGAACATGGAAATATCTACACCGCTTTCTGTATAAACATGGAAATATCTACACCACTATCTCTATAAACATGGAAATATCTACACCACTATGTGTGTAAACATGGATATATCTCCACGGCTATCTGTATAAACATGGAAATACTTACACCGCTATCTGTATAAACATGGAAATACCTACACCGCTATCTGTATAAACAGGGAAATATCTACACTGCCATCTGTATAAAGATGGAAATATCTATACCGCGAGCTGCATAAAGATAGAAATATCTACACCGCTATCTGTATGAACATGGAAATACCAACACAGCTATCTGTGTAAACATGGAAATACCTACACCACTATCGGTATAAACATGGATATATCTACAACACTATCTCTATAAACATGGAAATACCTACACCGCCATCTCTGTAGACATGGAAATATCTACACCGCTATCTGCATAAACATGGAAATGTCTACCCCGCTATCTGTATAAACAAGGAATTAACTATACCTCTATCTATATAAATATGGAAATATCTACACCGCTATCTGTATAAACATGGAAATTCCTACAACGCTATGTGTATAAAGATGGAAATATCTACACCTCTATCTCTATAAACATGGAAATATCTACACCGCTATCTCTATAAACATGGAAATATCTACAGAGTCATCTGTATAAACATGGAAATATCTACACCACAATCTGTATAAACATGGAAATATCTATACTGCCATCTGTATAAACATGGAAGTACCTAAACCGCTGTCTGTATAAATATGGAAACATCTACACCACTATCCCTATAACCATGGAAATATCAACGCTATCCAAATAAACTTGGAAATATCTACACCGCTACCTGCGTCAACATGGAAATATCTACACCACTATCACTATAAACATGGAAATAACTAAACCGCCATGACTATAAACATGGAAATACCTACACCGCCATCTCTATAAACATGGAAACATCTATACCACCATGTCTATAAACTTGGAAATATCTGCACCGCCATCGGCACAACCATGGAAATATCTACCCCGCCGTCTGCATGAACATGGAAAAATCTACACCGACATCTGTAT
Organism: Pan troglodytes; assembly: GCF_028858775.2. Lineage (NCBI taxonomy): Eukaryota > Metazoa > Chordata > Mammalia > Primates > Hominidae > Pan > Pan troglodytes. Next base: position 9,692,550 of record NC_072417.2, read on the forward strand.
AAACATGGAAATATCTGCAACGCTATCTGTGTAAACATGGAAATATCTGCACTGCTATATGTGGAAAAATGGAAATATCTACATCACTATCTGTATAAACATGGAAATATCTACACCGTTATCTCTATAAACATGGAATTATCTACACCGCTATCTCTATAAACATGGAAATATCTACACCGCTATCTGTATAAACGTGGAAATATCTACACTGCTATCTCTATAAAGATGGAAATATCTACACCGCCATCTGTATAAACATGCAAATATCTACACAGTAATCTGTATAAACATGGAAATATCTACACCACCATCTCTATAAACATGGAAATATCAAGACTGCCATCTCTATACACATGGAAATATCTACACAGCCATCTCCATAAACATGGAAATATCTACACCGCTATCTCTATAAACATGGAAACATCTACATGGCTATCTGTATAAACAGGGAAATATCTATATCACTTTCTGTATAAACATGGAAATATCTCCACCGCTATCTGTATAATCATGGAAATACCTACACCGCTATCTGTATGAACATGGAAATATCTTCAACGCTATCTGTGTAAACATGGAAATATCTACAATGCTATCTGTGTAAACATGGAAATATCTACACAGCTATCTGTGTTTACCTGGAAATATCTACACCGCTATCTGTGTAAAGATGGAAATACCTACACCGCAATCTGTGAAAAGATGGAAATATCTACATCGCTATCTCTGTAAACACGGAAATATTAACACCACCATCTGCATAAACATGGAAATATCTACACTGCCATCTGTATAAACATGGAAATATCTACACCGCTATCTGTATAAACATGGAAATACCTACAACGCTATCTGTATAAACATGGAAATGTCTACAACGCTATCTGTGTAAACATGGAAATATCTACAATGCTATCTGTGTAAACATGGAAATATCTACACAGTTATCTGTGTAAACTGGGAAATATCTACACCACTATCTGCGTAAAGATGGAAATACCTACACCGCAATCTGTGAAAAGATGGAAATATCTACACCGCTATCTCTGTAAACACGGAAATATCAACACCACCATCTGCATAAACATGGAAATATCTACACTGCCATCTGTATAAACATGGAAATATCTACACAGCCATCTCTATAAACATGGAAATATCTACACAGCCATCTGTATTAACATGGAAATATCTACACCATTATGTGTATAAACATGGAAATACCTACACCGCTATCTGTATAAACATGAAAATATCTACACTGCTATATGTATAAATATGGAAATATCTACACCGCTATCTCTATAAACATGGAAATATCTTCACCACTATCTGTATAAACATGGAAATGTCTTCACCGCTATCTCAATAAACATGGAAATATCTACACCGCCATCTGTATAAACATGGAAATACCTACAAAGTCATCTGTATAAACATGGAAATATCTACACAGCCATCTGTATAAACATGGAAATATCTACACAGCCATCTGTATATACACGGAAATATCTACACCGCTATCTGTACAAACATGGAAATAACTACACCGCTATTTGTTTAAACCAGGAAATATCTACACTGCCATCTGTTTAAACATGGAAATATATACACAGACATCTGTTTATACATGGAGATATCTACACCGCTATCTGTATAAACATGCTAATAATTACACCGCTACCTGTATAAATGTGGAAATATTTGCACCGCTATCCCTATAAACATGGTAATATCAGCACCGCGATCTGTATAAACATGGAAATATCTACACCATGATCTGTATAAACATGGAAATATCTACAACGCGATCTGTATAAACATGGAAATATCTACACCGTGATCTCTATAAACATGGAAATATCTACACCGCCATCTACATATCCATAGAAATATCTGCGCCGCCATCTGTATAAAAATGGAAATATCTACACGGTCATCTGTGTATAGATGGAAATATCAACACCGCCATCTGTACAAACATGGAAATATCTGCACCGCTATCTGTATAAACATGGAAATATCTACACCGCGGTCTGTATAAACATGGAAATATCTACACCGCTATCTGTATAAACATGGAAATATATACACCGCTATCTCTATAAACATGGAAATATCTACACCGTGATCTGTATAAACGTGGAAATATTTACACCGATATCTGTATAAACATGCAAATTTCTACACCGTTATCTGTATAAATATGGAAATATCTACACCGCTATCTCTATAAACATGGAAATATGTACAACGCCATCTGTCTAAACATGGAAATACCTTTACAGTCATCTGTGTAAACATGCAAATATCTACACCACCATCTGTATAAACATGGAAATATCTACAATGCCATCTGTATACACATGGAAATACCTACACGGCTATCTGTGTATAGATGGAAACATCATCACCGCCATCTGTACAAACATGGAAATATCTATATTGCTATCTCTATAAACATGGAAATATCTACACCGCTATCTGTATAAACATGGTAATACCTACACCGCTATCTGTATAAACATGGAAATATCTACAACGCTATCTGTGTAAACATGGAAATATCTGCAACGCCATCTGTGTAAACATGGAAATATCTACACAGCTATCTTTGTAAACTCGGAAATATCTACACCGCTATCTGTGTAAAAATGGAAATACCTACACCGCAATCTGTGCAAAGATGGAAATATCTACACCGCTATCTCTGTAAACACGGAAATATCACCACCATCTGCATAAACATGGAAATATCTACAGTGCCATCTGTATAAACATGGAAATATCTACACAGCCATCTGTATAAACATGGAAATATCTACACCGCTATCTGTATTAGCATGGAAATAGCTACACCGCTATCTGTATAAACATGTAAATATCAACACCGCTATCCGTATAAACATGGAAATATCTACACCGCTATCCGTATAAACATCGAAATATCTACACCGCTATCACTATAAACATGGAAATTCCTACACCGCTATCACTATAAACATGGAAATATCTACACCGCTATATGCATAAATATGGAAATATCTACACCGCTATCTCTATAAACATGCAAATATCTACACCACTATCTGTATAAACATGCAAATGTCTACACCGCTATCTCAATAAACATGGAAATATCTACACCGCCATCTGTGTAAACATGGAAATATCTACACCGCTACCTGTATAAATATGGAAATATCTACACCGCTATCTTTAAAAACGTGGAAATATCTACACCGCTATCTGTATAAACATGGAAGTATCTACACCGCCATCTCTATAAACATGGAAATATCTACACCGCCATCTTTAAAAACATGGAAATATCTACACACTCATCTGTATAAACATGGAAATATCTACACCATCATCTGTATAAACATGGAAATATCTACACTGCCAGGAGCTCAAGAGCAGCCTGGGCAATACAGCAAGGCCTCATCTCTACAAAAAAATTAGAAATATTTGTAGGCCATGGTCGTGTGCACCTGTAGTCCCAGCTTCTTGGGAGGCTGAGGTGGGAGGATCTACGGAGCCCAGGATTTTAAGGCTGCAGTGAGCTTGGATAACGACTGCACTCCAACCTGGATGACAGATCAAGAACCTGTTTCAAAAAAGAAAAAAGAAAAAAAAACCTAAAAACTAAAAACTGGATGTAGTTTGCTAGTAACTAAACAGCAAATTAATTGTAACATGCTTACATATCAACGATGTCTTTCTTCTTTGATCATAAACCTGCTCACTATGAAGCTGCTGAAGTCCATGGTAGTGACAGGTACATGTCTGCATCCTTGTCCTGACCTGCATCTTCTTTGATTGTCCCCATCTGTGTCTCCGACTGGCACTGCCGAACCGGCTTGCTACCTGATCAATGTTGTACTGAACCGGACTGCTAACTGATCAATGTTGTCGAGCTCACTGCACAAAGCTGTTCTTACAAGGTAGATTTCTGCCTGGAATAGCCATACTTACACTGTTTATATTCCTTACTCCTGACCCATCCAACGCAGCACAAGTTCTATTTATTGCCATAGAAACATAGGTCATTTGGAAACACCTCCTTCATTTCTATGGAATGTTCAAACATTTCTGACATTTTGGACTCTGTTCTAGCCTCTTGTTAAATATATCCAGAAAAGAGACAAAGCTTTATGGGGGGGCTATATGCACACATATGCTATAGAATAAGCTATCTAAATGCTTAAAAATACTTTCCATCTGTCACCGCACCTTAATAGGTACACAGAAATTAAGTATGTGTATATCTGTCTGTATAGATACGTATAAATATATATCCCCAAAACAAAAACTCATTCTCTTTCTTATACATAGGTAGAATATAGGTGAATATACATATACATTTATAGGTAGAACAAAAAAACCCTCAGCCTCTTTAGGGCCATGTGTT